>NC_084639.1:29253589-29335922 GCF_033978795.1 Nerophis ophidion | reverse complement strand
CAACACTTGTGTGCACTTCCTGTGTCAGTGTATTTACACTCCATAGTGACACTAACACTTGTGTGCACTTCCTGTGTCAGTGTATTTACACTCCCATAGTGACGCCAACACTTCTGTGCACTTCCTGTGTCAGTGTATTTACACTCCATAGTGACGCCAACACTTGTGTGCACTTCCTGTGTCAGTGTATTTACACTCCATAGTGACGCCAACACTTGTGTGCACTTCCTGTGTCAGTGTATTTACACTCCATAGTGACGCCAACACTTGTGTGCACTTCCTGTGTCAGTGTATTTACACTCCATAGTGACACCAACACTTGTGTGCACTTCCTGTGTCAGTGTATTTACACTCCATAGTGACGCCAACACTTGTGTGCACTTCCTGTGTCAGTGTATTTACACTCCATAGTGACGCCAACACTTGTGTGCACTTCCTGTGTCAGTGTATTTACACTCCATAGTGACGCCAACACTTGTGTGCACTTCCTGTGTCAGTGTATTTACACTCCATAGTGACGCCAACACTTGTGTGCACTTCCTGTGTCAGTGTATTTACACTCCATAGTGACACCAACACTTGTGTGCACTTCCTGTGTCAGTGTATTTACACTCCATAGTGACACCAACACTTGTGTGCACTTCCTGTGTCAGTGTATTTACACTCCATAGTGACGCCAACACTTGTGTGCACTTCCTGTGTCAGTGTATTTACACTCCATAGTGACGCCAACACTTGTGTTCACTTCTTGTGTCAGTGTATTTACACTCCATAGTGACGCTAACACTTGTGTGCACTTCCTGTGTCAGTGTATTTACACTCCATAGTGACGCCAACACTGTTGTTCACTTCCTGTGTCAGTGTATTTACACTCCATAGTGACGCCAACACTTGTGTGCACTTCCTGTGTCAGTGTATTTACACTCCATAGTGACACCAACACTTGTGTGCACTTCCTGTGTCAGTGTATTTACACTCCATAGTGACACTAACACTTGTGTGCACTTCCTGTGTCAGTGTATTTACACTCCATAGTGACGCCAACACTTGTGTGCACTTCCTGTGTCAGTGTATTTACACTCCATAGTGACGCTAACACTTGTGTGCACTTCCTGTGTCAGTGTATTTACACTCCATAGTGACGCCAACACTTGTGTGCACTTCCTGTGTCAGTGTATTTACACTCCATAGTGACGCCAACACTTGTGTGCACTTCCTGTGTCAGTGTATTTACACTCCATAGTGACACCAACACTTGTGTGCACTTCCTGTGTCAGTGTATTTACACTCCATAGTGACACTAACACTTGTGTGCACTTCCTGTGTCAGTGTATTTACACTCCATAGTGACGCCAACACTTGTGTGCACTTCCTGTGTCAGTGTATTTACACTCCATAGTGACGCTAACACTTGTGTGCACTTCCTGTGTCAGTGTATTTACACTCCATAGTGACGCCAACACTGTTGTTCACTTCCTGTGTCAGTGTATTTACACTCCATAGTGACGCCAACACTTGTGTGCACTTCCTGTGTCAGTGTATTTACACTCCATAGTGACGCCAACACTTGTGTGCACTTCCTGTGTCAGTGTATTTACACTCCATAGTGACGCCAACACTTGTGTGCACTTCCTGTGTCAGTGTATTTACACTCCATAGTGACGCCAACACTTGTGTGCACTTCCTGTGTCAGTGTATTTACACTCCATAGTGACGCCAACACTTGTGTGCACTTCCTGTGTCAGTGTATTTACACTCCATAGTGACGCCAACACTTGTGTGCACTTCCTGTGTCAGTGTATTTACACTCCATAGTGACGCCAACACTGTTGTTCACTTCCTGTGTCAGTGTATTTACACTCCATAGTGACGCTAACACTTGTGTGCACTTCCTGTGTCAGTGTATTTACACTCCATAGTGACGCCAACACTTGTGTGCACTTCCTGTGTCAGTGTATTTACACTCCATAGTGACGCCAACACTTGTGTGCACTTCCTGTGTCAGTGTATTTACACTCCATAGTGACGCCAACACTTGTGTGCACTTCCTGTGTCAGTGTATTTACACTCCATAGTGACGCCAACACTTGTGTGCACTTCCTGTGTCAGTGTATTTACACTCCATAGTGACGCCAACACTTGTGTGCACTTCCTGTGTCAGTGTATTTACACTCCATAGTGACGCCAACACTTGTGTGCACTTCCTGTGTCAGTGTATTTACACTCCATAGTGACGCCAACACTTGTGTGCACTTCCTGTGTCAGTGTATTTACACTCCATAGTGACGCCAACACTTGTGTGCACTTCCTGTGTCAGTGTATTTACACTCCATAGTGACGCCAACACTTGTGTGCACTTCCTGTGTCAGTGTATTTACACTCCATAGTGACGCCAACACTTGTGTGCACTTCCTGTGTCAGTGTATTTACACTCCATAGTGACGCCAACACTTGTGTGCACTTCCTGTGTCAGTGTATTTACACTCCATAGTGACGCCAACACTTGTGTGCACTTCCTGTGTCAGTGTATTTACACTCCATAGTGACGCCAACACTTGTGTGCACTTCCTGTGTCAGTGTATTTACACTCCATAGTGACGCCAACACTTGTGTGCACTTCCTGTGTCAGTGTATTTACACTCCATAGTGACGCTAACACTTGTGTGCACTTCCTGTGTCAGTGTATTTACACTCCATAGTGACGCCAACACTGTTGTTCACTTCCTGTGTCAGTGTATTTACACTCCATAGTGACGCCAACACTTGTGTGCACTTCCTGTGTCAGTGTATTTACACTCCATAGTGACGCCAACACTGTTGTTCACTTCCTGTGTCAGTGTATTTACACTCCATAGTGACGCCAACACTTGTGTGCACTTCCTGTGTCAGTGTATTTACACTCCATAGTGACACCAACACTTGTGTGCACTTCCTGTGTCAGTGTATTTACACTCCATAGTGACACTAACACTTGTGTGCACTTCCTGTGTCAGTGTATTTACACTCCATAGTGACGCCAACACTTGTGTGCACTTCCTGTGTCAGTGTATTTACACTCCATAGTGACGCTAACACTTGTGTGCACTTCCTGTGTCAGTGTATTTACACTCCATAGTGACGCCAACACTTGTGTGCACTTCCTGTGTCAGTGTATTTACACTCCATAGTGACGCCAACACTGTTGTTCACTTCCTGTGTCAGTGTATTTACACTCCATAGTGACGCCAACACTTGTGTGCACTTCCTGTGTCAGTGTATTTACACTCCATAGTGACGCCAACACTGTTGTTCACTTCCTGTGTCAGTGTATTTACACTCCATAGTGACGCCAACACTTGTGTGCACTTCCTGTGTCAGTGTATTTACACTCCATAGTGACACCAACACTTGTGTGCACTTCCTGTGTCAGTGTATTTACACTCCATAGTGACACTAACACTTGTGTGCACTTCCTGTGTCAGTGTATTTACACTCCATAGTGACGCCAACACTTGTGTGCACTTCCTGTGTCAGTGTATTTACACTCCATAGTGACGCTAACACTTGTGTGCACTTCCTGTGTCAGTGTATTTACACTCCATAGTGACGCCAACACTGTTGTTCACTTCCTGTGTCAGTGTATTTACACTCCATAGTGACGCCAACACTTGTGTGCACTTCCTGTGTCAGTGTATTTACACTCCATAGTGACACCAACACTTGTGTGCACTTCCTGTGTCAGTGTATTTACACTCCATAGTGACACTAACACTTGTGTGCACTTCCTGTGTCAGTGTATTTACACTCCATAGTGACGCCAACACTTGTGTGCACTTCCTGTGTCAGTGTATTTACACTCCATAGTGACGCTAACACTTGTGTGCACTTCCTGTGTCAGTGTATTTACACTCCATAGTGACGCCAACACTGTTGTTCACTTCCTGTGTCAGTGTATTTACACTCCATAGTGACGCCAACACTTGTGTGCACTTCCTGTGTCAGTGTATTTACACTCCATAGTGACGCCAACACTTGTGTGCACTTCCTGTGTCAGTGTATTTACACTCCATAGTGACGCCAACACTTGTGTGCACTTCCTGTGTCAGTGTATTTACACTCCATAGTGACGCCAACACTTGTGTGCACTTCCTGTGTCAGTGTATTTACACTCCATAGTGACGCCAACACTTGTGTGCACTTCCTGTGTCAGTGTATTTACACTCCATAGTGACGCCAACACTTGTGTGCACTTCCTGTGTCAGTGTATTTACACTCCATAGTGACGCCAACACTTGTGTGCACTTCCTGTGTCAGTGTATTTACACTCCATAGTGACGCCAACACTGTTGTTCACTTCCTGTGTCAGTGTATTTACACTCCATAGTGACGCTAACACTTGTGTGCACTTCCTGTGTCAGTGTATTTACACTCCATAGTGACGCCAACACTTGTGTGCACTTCCTGTGTCAGTGTATTTACACTCCATAGTGACGCCAACACTTGTGTGCACTTCCTGTGTCAGTGTATTTACACTCCATAGTGACGCCAACACTTGTGTGCACTTCCTGTGTCAGTGTATTTACACTCCATAGTGACGCCAACACTTGTGTGCACTTCCTGTGTCAGTGTATTTACACTCCATAGTGACGCCAACACTTGTGTGCACTTCCTGTGTCAGTGTATTTACACTCCATAGTGACGCCAACACTTGTGTGCACTTCCTGTGTCAGTGTATTTACACTCCATAGTGACGCCAACACTTGTGTGCACTTCCTGTGTCAGTGTATTTACACTCCATAGTGACGCCAACACTTGTGTGCACTTCCTGTGTCAGTGTATTTACACTCCATAGTGACGCCAACACTTGTGTGCACTTCCTGTGTCAGTGTATTTACACTCCATAGTGACGCCAACACTTGTGTGCACTTCCTGTGTCAGTGTATTTACACTCCATAGTGACGCCAACACTTGTGTGCACTTCCTGTGTCAGTGTATTTACACTCCATAGTGACGCCAACACTTGTGTGCACTTCCTGTGTCAGTGTATTTACACTCCATAGTGACGCCAACACTTGTGTGCACTTCCTGTGTCAGTGTATTTACACTCCATAGTGACGCTAACACTTGTGTGCACTTCCTGTGTCAGTGTATTTACACTCCATAGTGACGCCAACACTTGTGTGCACTTCCTGTGTCAGTGTATTTACACTCCATAGTGACGCCAACACTTGTGTGCACTTCCTGTGTCAGTGTATTTACACTCCATAGTGACGCCAACACTGTTGTTCACTTCCTGTGTCAGTGTATTTACACTCCATAGTGACGCCAACACTGTTGTTCACTTCCTGTGTCAGTCTGTGACACGAACAATCAATAAAGACTAGATCATCAATGGTCTCTGCAACTATTACACCAATAAAGTAAGAAATATAACTGATTTATGAACTACATTACTTACAGTTTTGATATCTCACATGTGCAAGTCAATAGTCAAATATCATCAAAACGAATAAGAAATATTATTTTCAGTCCCCTTTCAAAAAAATCATTTGCCGGCACAACAGCGACGCCCTGTGGTGTGATGGCCGCATGACAACTTGTGAGAAGATTGTAGATATACTTAAAACAAAAACAACTTTGTTTTTAGGAATTCATCTGCAAACTTAAATTCACATTTTGATGCTGAGTCATCCTCTGTGCTGTCATCTAGTCCTCTAGTCCTCTAGTCCTCTGGTTGCTACAGTCCTCTAGTCCTCTGGTTGCTACAGTCCTCTTGTCCTCTAGTCCTCTGGTTGTTACAGTCATCTTGTTTTCCAACACATGCCTCTAACGAAGTAGTCCATATGTATAATGCTAACTAACTAGTCAGTATGTATCATTCAAACCAACTAGTCCGTATGTATCATTCTAACTAACTAGTCAGTGTGTATCATTCTAACTAACTAGTCCATATGTAAAATGCTAACTAACTAGTCAGTATGTATCATTCAAACCAACTAGTCCGTATGTATCATTCTAACTAACTAGTCTGAATGTGTCATTCTAACTAGTCAGTATGTATCATTCTAACTAGTCAGTGTGTATCATTCTAACTAACGAGTCTGTATGTATCATTCTAACTAGTATGTAACCAGTTTGTATGTATCCTTTGAACAAACTAGTCCGTATGTATAATTCTAACTATTTCGTATGTATAATTCTAACTAAGTTGTATGTATACATCAAACTAGTCCTAGTCTGTATAGATAATTCTAACTAACTCGTCTGTATGCATCATTCTAACTAACTAGTCTGTATGTGTCATTATAACTAACTAGCCCGTATGTATCATTTTAATAAACCAGTCTGTATGTATCATTCTAACTAGTCTGTGTGTATAAATCTACAAAACTATTCTAACTAACTAGTGCATATATATCATACTAACTAAGTAGTCTGCATATATCATTCTAACAAACCAGTCTCCATGTCTATTTCTAACTAGTCTGTATTTATAATTCTACATATATATCATTCTAACTAGTCTGTATGTGTCATTCTAACTAGTCTGTATGTGTCATTCTAACTAACTAGTCTGTATGTGTCATTCTAACTAACTAGTCTGTATGTGTAATTGTAACTAACTAGTCAGTATGTGTCATTCTTAACTAACTAGTAAGTATATATCATTCTAACTAACTAGTCAGTATATATCATTCTAACTAACTAGTCAGTATGTATCATTCTAACTAGTATTTATGTCTGTATGTATAATCCTAACTAGTCAGTATGTATAATTGTAACTAACTAGTCTGTATGTGTCATTGTAACTAACTAGTAAGTATATATCATTCTAACTAACTAGTCAGTATGTATCATTGTAACTAACTAGTATGTATGTGTCATTCTAACTAACTAGTCTGTATATGTCATTATACCTAACTTGTCTGTATGTATAATCCTAACTAGTCAGTATGTATCATTTTAACTAACTAGTCTGTATGTATCATTGTAACTAACTAGTCAGTGTGTATCATTCTAACTAACGAGTCTGTATGTGTCATTGTAACTAACTAGTCAGTGTGTGTCATTGTAACTAACTAGTCAGTATTTGTCATTCTTAACTAACTAGTAAGTATATATCATTCTAACTAACTAGTCAGTATGTATCATTCTAACTAACTAGTATTTATGTCTGTATGTATAATCCTAACTAGTCAGTATGTATCATTCTAACTAACTAGTCAGTGTGTGTCACTGTAACTAACTAGTCTGTATGTGTCATTGTAACTAACTAGTCAGTATGTGTCATTGTAACTAACTAGTCTGTATGTGTCATTGTAACTAACTAGTCTGTATGTGTCATTGTAACTAACTAGTCTGTATGTATCATTGTAACTAACTAGTCTGTATGTGTCATTGTAACTAACTAGTCTGTATGTATCATTGTAACTAACTAGTCAGTGTGTATCATTCTAACTAACGAGTCTGTATGTGTCATTGTAACTAACTAGTCAGCGTGTGTCATTGTAACTAACTAGTCAGTATTTGTCATTCTTAACTAACTAGTAAGTATATATCATTCTAACTAACTAGTCAGTATGTATCATTCTAACTAACTAGTATTTATGTCTGTATGTATAATCCTAACTAGTCAGTATGTATCATTCTAACTAACTAGTCAGTGTGTGTCACTGTAACTAACTAGTCTGTAT
The DNA here is from genome assembly GCF_033978795.1 of Nerophis ophidion. Classification (NCBI taxonomy): domain Eukaryota; kingdom Metazoa; phylum Chordata; class Actinopteri; order Syngnathiformes; family Syngnathidae; genus Nerophis; species Nerophis ophidion. The sequence goes on along the minus strand of NC_084639.1, from coordinate 29,328,249 downwards.
GTGTCATTGTAACTAACTAGTCAGTATGTGTCATTGTAACTAACTAGTCTGTATGTGTCATTGTAACTAACTAGTCTGTATGTGTCATTGTAACTAACTAGTCTGTATGTGTCATTGTAACTAACTAGTCTGTATGTATCATTGTAACTAACTAGTCTGTATGTGTCATTGTAACTAACTAGTCTGTATGTATCATTGTAACTAACTAGTCTGTATGTGTCATTCTAACTAACTAGTCTGTATATGTAATTATACCTAACTTGTCTGTATGTATAATCCTAACTAGTCAGTATGTGTCATTGTAACTAACTAGTCTGTATGTGTCATTGTAACTAACTAGTCTGTATGTGTCATTGTAACTAACTAGTCAGTATGTGTCATTGTAACTAACTAGTCTGTATGTGTCATTGTAACTAACTAGTCTGTATGTATCATTGTAACTAACTAGTCTGTATGTGTCATTGTAACTAACTAGTCTGTATGCATCATTGTAACTAACTAGTCAGTATGTGTCATTGTAACTAACTAGTCAGTATGTGTCATTGTAACTAACTAGTCAGTATGTGCCATTGTAACTAACTAGTCTGTATGTGTCATTGTAACTAACTAGTCAGTATGTGTCATTGTAACTAACTAGTCTGTATGTGTCATTGTAACTAACTAGTCGGTATGTGTCATTGTAACTAACTAGTCTGTATGTGTCATTGTAACTAACTAGTCTGTATGTATCATTGTAACTAACTAGTCTGTATGTGTCATTGTAACTAACTAGTCTGTATGTATCATTGTAACTAACTAGTCAGTATGTGTCATTGTAACTAACTAGTCAGTATGTGTCATTGTAACTAACTAGTCTGTATGTGTCATTGTAACTAACTAGTCAGTATGTGTCATTGTAACTAACTAGTCTGTATGTGTCATTGTAATTAACTAGTCAGTATGTGTCATTGTAACTAACTAGTCAGTATGTGTCATTGCAACTAACTAGTCTGTTTGTATCATTGTACCTAACTAGTCTGTATGTGTCATTGTAACTAACTAGTCAGTATGTGTCATTGTAACTAACTAGTCTGTATGTGTCATTGTAACTAACTAGTCAGTATGTGTCATTGTAACTAACTAGTCTGTATGTGTCATTGTGACTAACTAGTCTGTATATGTCATTGTAACTAACTAGTCAGTATGTGTCATTGTAACTAACTAGTCAGTATGTGTCATTGTAACTAACTAGTCTGTATGTGTCATTGTAACTAACTAGTCAGTATGTGTCATTGTAACTAACTAGTCTGTATGTGTCATTGTAACTAACTAGTCTGTATGTGTCATTGTAACTAACTAGTCAGTATGTGTCATTGTAACTAACTAGTCTGTATGTGTCATTGTAACTAACTAGTCAGTGTGTATCATTCTAACTAACGAGTCTGTATGTGTCATTGTAACTAACTAGTCAGTGTGTGTCATTGTAACTAACTAGTCAGTATTTGTCATTCTTAACTAACTAGTAAGTATATATCATTCTAACTAACTAGTCAGTATGTATCAATCTAACTAACTAGTATTTATGTCTGTATGTATAATCCTAACTAGTCAGTATGTATCATTCTAACTAACTAGTCTGTATATGTCATTATACCTAACTTGTCTGTATGTATAATCCTAACTAGTCAGTATGTATCATTTTAACTAACTAGTCAGTGTGTGTCACTGCAACTAACTAGTCGGTATGTGTCATTGTAACTAACTAGTCAGTATGTGTCATTGTAACTAACTAGTCTGTATGTGTCATTGTAACTAACTAGTCTGTATGTGTCATTGTAACTAACTAGTCAGTATGTGTCATTGTAACTAACTAGTCTGTATGTATCATTGTAACTAACTAGTCAGTATGTGTCATTGTAACTAACTAGTCTGTATGTATCATTGTAACTAACTAGTCTGTATGTGTCATTGTAACTAACTAGTCTGTATGTGTCATTGTAACTAACTAGTCAGTATGTGTCATTGTAACTAACTAGTCTGTATGTATCATTGTAACTAACTAGTCTGTATGTGTCATTGTAACTAACTAGTCTGTATGTATCATTGTAACTAACTAGTCTGTATGTGTCATTGTAACTAACTAGTCTGTATGTGTCATTGTAACTAACTAGTCAGTGTGTATCATTCTAACTAACGAGTCTGTATGTGTCATTTTAACTAACTAGTCAGCGTTTGTCATTGTAACTAACTAGTCAGTATTTGTCATTCTTAACTAACTAGTAAGTATATATCATTCTAACTAACTAGTCAGTATGTATCATTCTAACTAACTAGTATTTATGTCTGTATGTATAATCCTAACTAGTCAGTATGTATCATTCTAACTAACTAGTCTGTATATGTCATTATACCTAACTTGTCTGTATGTATAATCCTAACTAGTCAGTATGTATCATTTTAACTAACTAGTCAGTGTGTGTCACTGTAACTAACTAGTCGGTATGTGTCATTGTAACTAACTAGTCAGTATGTGTCATTGTAACTAACTAGTCTGTATGTGTCATTGTAACTATCTAGTCTGTATGTGTCATTGTAACTAACTAGTCAGTATGTGTCAATGTAACTAACTAGTCTGTATGTATCATTGTACCTAACTAGTCTGTATGTGTCATTGTAACTAACTCATCAGTATGTGTCATTGTAACTAACTAGTCTGTATGTGTCATTGTAACTAACTAGTCAGTATGTGCCATTGTAACTAACTAGTCTGTATGTGTCATTGTAACTAACTAGTCAGTATGTGTCATTGTAACTAACTAGTCTGTATGTGTCATTGTAACTAACTAGTCAGTATGTGTCATTGTAACTAACTAGTCTGTATGTGTCATTGTAACTAACTAGTCAGTATGTGTCATTGTAACTAACTAGTCTGTATGTGTCATTGTAACTAACTAGTCTGTATGTGTCATTGTAACTAACTAGTCTGTATGTGTCATTGTAACTAACTAGTCAGTGTGTATCATTCTAACTAGTCAGTATGTATCATTGTAACTAACTAGTCAGTATGTGTCATTGTAACTAACTAGTCTGTATGTGTCATTGTAACTAACTAGTCTGTATGTGTCATTGTAACTAACTAGTGTGTATGTGTCATTGTAACTAACTAGTCAGTATGTGTCATTGTAACTAACTAGTCTGTATGTGTCATTGTAACTAACTAGTCTGTATGTATCATTGTAACTAACTAGTCTGTATGTGTCATTGTAACTTACTAGTCAGTATGTGTCATTGTAACTAACTAGTCTGTATGTGTCATTGTAACTAACTAGTCTGTATGTATCATTGTAACTAACTAGTCAGTATGTGTCATTGTAACTAACTAGTCTGTATGTGTCATTGTAACTAACTAGTCTGTATGTATCATTGTAACTAACTAGTCAGTATGTGTCATTGTAACTAACTAGTCTGTATGTGTCATTGTAATTAACTAGTCAGTATGTGTCATTGTAACTAACTAGTCTGTATGTGTCATTGTAACTAACTAGTCTGTATGTGTCATTGTAACTAACTAGTCGGTATGTGTCATTGTAACTAACTAGTCTGTATGTGTCATTGTAACTAACTAGTCAGTGTGTATCATTCTAACTAACGAGTCTGTATGTGTCATTGTAACTAACTAGTCAGCGTGTGTCATTGTAACTAACTAGTCAGTATTTGTCATTCTTAACTAACTAGTAAGTATATATCATTCTAACTAACTAGTCAGTATGTATCATTCTAACTAACTAGTATTTATATCTGTATGTATAATCCTAACTAGTCAGTATGTATCATTCTAACTAACTAGTCTGTATATGTCATTATACCTAACTTGTCTGTATGTATAATCCTAACTAGTCAGTATGTATCATTTTAACTAACTAGTCAGTGTGTGTCACTGTAACTAACTAGTCGGTATGTGTCATTGTAACTAACTAGTCAGTATGTGTCATTGTAACTAACTAGTCTGTATGTGTCATTGTAACCAACTAGTCTGTATGTGTCATTGTAACTAACTAGTCAGTATGTGTCATTGTAACTAACTAGTCTGTATGTATCATTGTAACTAACTCGTCAGTATGTGTCATTGTAACTAACTAGTCTGTATGTATCATTGTAACTAACTAGTCTGTATGTGTCATTGTAACTAACTAGTCAGTATGTGTCATTGTAACTAACTAGTCTGTATGTATCATTGTAACTAACTAGTCTGTATGTGTCATTGTAACTAACTAGTCTGTATGTATCATTGTAACTAACTAGTCTGTATGTGTCATTGTAACTAACTAGTCTGTATGTGTCATTGTAACTAACTAGTCAGTGTGTATCATTCTAACTAACGAGTCTGTATGTGTCATTTTAACTAACTAGTCAGCGTTTGTCATTGTAACTAACTGGTCAGTATTTCTCATTCTTAACTAACTAGTAAGTATACATCATTCTAACTAACTAGTCAGTATGTATCATTCTAACTAACTAGTATTTATATCTGTATGTATAATCCTAACTAGTCAGTATGTATCATTCTAACTAACTAGTCTGTATATGTCATTATACCTAACTTGTCTGTATGTATAATCCTAACTAGTCAGTATGTATCATTTTAACTAACTAGTCAGTGTGTGTCACTGTAACTAACTAGTCGGTATGTGTCATTGTAACTAACTAGTCAGTATGTGTCATTGTAACTAACTAGTCTGTATGTGTCATTGTAACTATCTAGTCTGTATGTGTCATTGTAACTAACTAGTCAGTATGTGTCATTGTAACTAACTAGTCTGTATGTATCATTGTACCTAACTAGTCTGTATGTGTCATTGTAACTAACTAATCAGTATGTGTCATTGTAACTAACTAGTCTGTATGTGTCATTGTAACTAACTAGTCAGTATGTGCCATTGTAACTAACTAGTCTGTATGTGTCATTGTAACTAACTAGTCAGTATGTGTCATTGTAACTAACTAGTCTGTATGTGTCATTGTAACTAACTAGTCAGTATGTGTCATTGTAACTAACTAGTCTGTATGTGTCATTGTAACTAACTAGTCAGTATGTGTCATTGTAACTAACTAGTCTGTATGTGTCATTGTAACTAACTAGTCTGTATGTGTCATTGTAACTAACTAGTCAGTGTGTATCATTCTAACTAGTCAGTATGTATCATTGTAACTAACTAGTCAGTATGTGTCATTGTAACTAACTAGTCTGTATGTGTCATTGTAACTAACTAGTCTGTATGTGTCATTGTAACTAACTAGTGTGTATGTGTCATTGTAACTAACTAGTCAGTATGTGTCATTGTAACTAACTAGTCTGTATGTATCATTGTAACTAACTAGTCTGTATGTGTCATTGTAACTAACTAGTCTGTATGTGTCATTGTAACTAACTAGTCAGTATGTATCATTGTAACTAACTAGTCTGTATGTGTCATTGTAACTAACTAGTCTGTATGTATCATTGTAACTAACTAGTCTGTATGTGTCATTGTAACTAACTAGTCAGTATGTGTCATTGTAACTAACTAGTCTGTATGTGTCATTGTAACTAACTAGTCAGTATGTGTCATTGTAACTAACTAGTCTGTATGTGTCATTGTAACTAACTAGTCTGTATGTGTCATTGTAACTAACTAGTCAGTATGTATCATTGTAACTAACTAGTCAGTATGTGTCATTGTAACTAACTAGTCTGTATGTGTCATTGTAACTAACTAGTCAGTATGTATCATTGTAACTAACTAGTCAGTATGTGTCATTGTAACTAACTAGTCAGTATGTATCATTGTAACTAACTAGTCTGTATTCTGTCATTGTAACTAACTAGTCTGTATGTATCATTGTAACTAACTAGTCTGTATGTGTCATTGTAACTAACTAGTCTGTATGTGTCATTGTAACTCACTAGTCAGTATGTATCATTGTAACTAACTAGTCTGTATGTGTCATTGTAACTAACTAGTCAGTATGTATCATTGTAACTAACTAGTCTGTATGTGTCATTGTAACTAACTAGTCTGTATGTGTCATTGTAACTAACTAGTCTGTATGTGTCATTGTAACTAACTAGTCAGTATGTATCATTGTAACTAACTAGTCAGTATGTGTCATTGTAACTAACTAGTCTGTATGTGTCATTGTAACTAACTAGTCTGTATGTGTCATTGTAACTAACTAGTCTGTATGTGTCATTGTAACTAACTAGTCAGTATGTGTCATTGTAACTAACTAGTCTGTATGTGTCATTGTAACTAACTAGTCAGTATGGGTCATTGTAACTAACTAGTCTGTATGTGTCATTGTAACTAACTAGTCAGTATGGGTCATTGTAACTAACTAGTCTGTATGTGTCATTGTAACTAACTAGTGTGTATGTGTCATTGTAACTAACTAGTCAGTATGTGTCATTGTAACTAACTAGTCTGTATGTGTCATTGTAACTAACTAGTCAGTATGAGTCATTGTAACTAACTAGTCTGTATGTGTCATTGTAACTAACTAGTCAGTATGTGTCATTGTAACTAACTAGTCAGTATGTGTCATTGTAACTAACTAGTCAGTATGTGTCATTGTAACTAACTACTCAGTATGTGTCATTGTAACTAACTAGTCTGTATGTGTCATTGTAACTAACTAGTCAGTATGTGTCATTGTAACTAACTAGTCTGTATGTATCATTGTAACTAACTAGTCTGTATGTGTCATTGTAACTAACTAGTCAGTATGTGTCATTGTAACTAACTAGTCTGTATGTGTCATTGTAACTAACTAGTCAGTATGTGTCATTGTAACTAACTAGTCAGTATGTATCATTGTAACTAACTAGTCTGTATGTGTCATTGTAACTAACTAGTCAGTATGTATCATTGTAACTAACTAGTCTGTATGTATCATTGTAACTAACTAGTCTGTATGTATCATTGTAACTAACTAGTCAGTATGTATCATTGTAACTAACTAGTCTGTATGTGTCATTGTAACTAACTAGTCAGTATGTGTCGTTGTAACTAACTAGTCTGTATGTGTCATTGTAACTAACTAGTCAGTATGTGTCATTGTAACTAACTAGTCAGTATGTATCATTGTAACTAACTAGTCTGTATGTGTCATTGTAACTAACTAGTCAGTATGTATCATTGTAACTAACTAGTCTGTATGTATCATTGTAACTAACTAGTCTGTATGTATCATTGTAACTAACTAGTCAGTATGTATCATTGTAACTAACTAGTCTGTATGTGTCATTGTAACTAACTAGTCAGTATGTGTCATTGTAACTAACTAGTCTGTATGTGTCATTGTAACTAACTAGTCTGTATGTATCATTGTAACTAACTAGTCTGTATGTGTCATTGTAACTAACTAGTCAGTATGTGTCGTTGTAACTAACTAGTCTGTATGTGTCATTGTAACTAACTAGTCAGTATGTGTCATTGTAACTAACTAGTCAGTATGTATCATTGTAACTAACTAGTCTGTATGTGTCATTGTAACTAACTAGTCTGTATGTGTCATTGTAACTAACTAGTCTGTATGTATCATTGTAACTAACTAGTCTGTATGTGTCATTGTAACTAACTAGTCTGTATGTGTCATTGTAACTAACTAGTCTGTATGTATCATTGTAACTAACTAGTCTGTATGTGTCATTGTAACTAACTAGTCAGTATGTGTCATTGTAACTAACTAGTCTGTATGTATCATTGTAACTAACTAGTCAGTATGTATCATTGTAACTAACTAGTCTGTATGTGTCATTGTAACTAACTAGTCAGTATGTGTCATTGTAACTAACTAGTCTGTATGTGTCATTGTAACTAACTAGTCAGTATGTGTCATTGTAACTAACTAGTCAGTATGTATCATTGTAACTAACTAGTCTGTATGTGTCATTGTAACTAACTAGTCAGTATGTATCATTGTAACTAACTAGTCTGTATGTATCATTGTAACTAACTAGTCTGTATGTATCATTGTAACTAACTAGTCAGTATGTATCATTGTAACTAACTAGTCAGTATGTGTCGTTGTAACTAACTAGTCAGTATGTATCATTGTACCTAACTAAGGTTTGTGTTTTCCCGTGTATGTTGTCTTAATACCTGTCTAGAGCTCTTATTTCTACGTAGTTTTTACTTGTGTTTGGAATCATTTCCTGTCGTGGTGCTCTTGTTTTGTCGATACTTCCTGTCTGCTCTGTGTTTTGAAGCACCTTTACTTTCCGTTCCATCCCAGCTGATCCTGATGAATCAGTTCTAGTTAGTCCCACCTGGTCCCTCCTTCAGGATCCTAGTACTTTGTAGGCTGTTTCTGTTTGTTCCTTGCTTCCTGGGACAACGCAATGACTTTTGTTGACATTCTGCATCCTTGGCCAGCAGGTGGCGACACATTGAACAAATACTTCTACACAATGATTTGAGGGGAATGTGTCAAGTAAGACTATTGGTATCGGACTGTATTTTCTTGCTTGATCTGCTCTTTTTCGAACAAGTCTTTCAAAAAAGCTCACTTTCATTTAAAGTATTCGTGATAAGTATTTGCCATCGTTATCACCTCACATGCGTGTCGATACCCAGTTGGTATCGGATCGATACTAGTTTGATTAGACCCATACTTTTGTTTCACTTTTTTGACATTATACGTCCAGCAAATTACACAATTTTCCACAAAGTTGGCCTTTCTCTTATTGGGTTTGTGCTGGGAACTAAAGCACACTTGGCCCCGCCCCCTCCCTTAGTGGGTCTGTGCTGGGAACTAAAGCACACTGGGCCCCGCCCCCTCCCTTAGTGGGTCTGTGCTGGGAACTAAAGCACACTTGGCCCCGCCCCCTCCCTTAGTGGGTCTGTGCTGGGAACTAAAGCACACTTGGCCACGCCTCCTCTCTCAGACACAATTCAACAGAACAGAACAGCATGTGATTATTTAATTTTTTTTGTTGCACCCATCCATCCATCCATTTACTACCGCTTGTCCCCTTTGGGTCGCTCAGCTGCACACGGGCGGAGGGCAGGCTTTTTTTCTTGTTGCATTATTGACATGGATATATGTGGCAGAATTTATTGTGCAGACATACTCTAGTGCAGGGGGCACCAAGGCGGGCACCAAGGCGGGCACCAGGTCGCCCGTAAGGACCAGATGAGTCGCCCGCTGGCCTGTTCTAAAAATAGCTCAAATAGCAGCACTTACCAGTGAGCTGCCTCTATTTTTTAAATTGTATTTATTTACTAGCAAGCTGGTCTCGCTTTGCTGGACATTTTTAATTCTAAGGGAGACAAAACTCAAATCCAATTTGAAAATCTAAGAAAATTTTTTAAAGACTTTGTCTTCACTTGTTTAAATAAATTCATTAATTTTTTTACTTTGCTTCTTATAACTTTCAGAAATACAATTTTAGAGAAAAAATACAACCTTAAAAATGATTTTAGGATTTTTAAACACATTTACCTTTTAACCTTTTAAATTCCTTCCTCTTCTTTCCTGACAATTTAAAATGTAAAGCCCACCAGGCTGCACCAAACTTTTGGTGCCTTGTCGAGCCAGAAAAGTACAGTGTTGTATGTGCAGCAGCTATGAAGGTTGCAAGCCTGTTTGGTTCCACTTATCTTTGTGAATCAGCCTTTTCTGACATGAACTTCATCAAGAAGAAACCCAGAAGACGCCTGAGTGATGCACATGTGCAAGACTCCCTCAGAGTTGCAGTTTCTAGTTACACAGCAGAGTACAAGACACTAGTTAACAGAATGTTATGCCAGGCTTCCCACTAACTGACAAAGAAACAGATATCAGATTTGGTGTCCAGTTCAAAGTGTGACATGATGAGAGTTGACTTTTGCATTTTAAATGAGTTATTATTTGTACAAACATGGTGCAAAGTAATTCATGTTTTGTTAAAAAATGTTAGTGGCTAGCTAATTAAAATGGGATATTGTGATTTCACCGGACTGTCTTAGAAGTCAAATGTCCAATTTAAAATTGTGCACTTAGAGAAAATATAAAAATATAGTGTTGCATTTTGATATTTATCTGTTTCTATATATATTTTTTGTGAGAAATCATTAAGATGATCAGTGTTTCCACAAAGATAAATATCATTAATTATTAATAATAACAGAGTTAAAGGTAAATTGAGCAAATTGGCTATTTCTGGCAATTTATTTAAGTGTGTATCAAGCTGGTAGCCCTTGGCATGAATCAGTACCCAAGAAGTAGTTCTTGCTTTCAAACAGGTTGCTGACCCCTGCTGTGTACATAAACATACTAGAATTAAAACTATATAAACATAAATGACATATTTCATACATATTTATTTGTAAGCTGTATATGAATATTATGTGTTGTTTATTATGTGTTAGTAAGTTGTACATGAATATAATATATGTTGTTTATTATGTGTTAGTAAGTTGTACATGAATATAATATATGTTGTTTATTATGTTAGTAAGTTGTACATGAATATAATATATGTTGTTTATTATGTTAGTAAGCTGTACATGAATATAATATATGTTGTTTATTATGTTAGTAAGTTGTACATGAATATAATATATGTTGTTTATTATGTGTTAGTAAGCTGTACATGAATATAATATATGTTGTTTATTATGAGTTCAGTAGAAGTAGAGATCAGTAGAAGCATTTAAGTCTCACCTTAAAACTCATTTGTATACTCTAGCCTTTAAATAGACTCCCTTTTTAGACCAGTTGATCTGCCGTTTCTTTTCTTTTTCTCCCATGTCCCACTCTCCCTTGTGGAGGGGGTCCGGTCCGATCCGGTGGCCATGTACTGCTCGCCTGTGTATCGGCTGGGGACATCTCTGTGCTGCTGATCCGCCTCCGCTTGGGATGGTTTCCTGCTGGCTCCGCTGTGAACGGGACTCTCGCTGCTGTGTTGGATCCGCTTTGGACTGGATTCTCGCGGCTGTTGTTGATCCATTATGGATTGAACTTTCACAGTATCATGTTGAACTTTCACAGTATCATGTTGAACTTTCACAGTATCATGTTGAACTTTCACAGTATCATGTTAGACCCGCTCGACATCCATTGCTTTCGTCCTCTCCAAGGTTCTCATAGTCATCATTGTCACCGACGTCCCACTGGGTGTGAGTTTTCCTTGCCCTTATGTGGGCCTACCGAGGATGTCGTAGTGGTTTGTGCAGCCCTTTGAGACACTAGTGATTTAGGGCTATATAAGTAAACATTGATTGATTGATTGATGAGTTAGTAAGCTGTACATGAATATATGATGTTTATTATGAGTCACAAAGCTATACATGAATATATTATATGTTGTTTATTATAAGTTGTACATGAATATAAGTTGTTTATTATGAATCAGTAAGATGTACATGAATATATGTTGTCTATTATAAGTTGTACATAAATATAATATATGTTGTGTATTATAAGTCAGTAAGCTGTACATGAATATAATATATGTTGTTTATTATAAGTTGTACATGAATATAATATATGTTGTTTATTATAAGTTGTACATGAATATAATATATGTTGTTTATTATAAGTTGTACATGAATATAATATATGTTGTTTATTATAAGTCAGTAAGATGTACATGAATATAATGTATGTTTATTATAAGTTGTACATGAATATATGTTGTTTATTATAAGTTGTACATGAATATATGTTGTTTATTATAAGTTAGTAAGATGTACATGAATATAATGTTTATTATAAGTTGTACATGAATATAATATATGTTGTTTATTATAAGTTGTACATGAATATAATATATGTTGTTTATTATAAGTTGTACATGAATATAATATATGTTCTCTATTATGAGTCAGTAAGTTGTACATGAATATAATATATGTTGTTTATTATGAGTCAGGAAAGTTGTACATTAATATATGTTGTTTATTATGAGTTAGTAAGCTGTACATGAATATATGTTGTTTATTATAAGTTGTACATGAATATAATATATGCTGTTTATTATGAGTTAGTAAGTTGTACATGAATATAATATATGTTGTTTATTATAAGTTAGTAAGTTGTACATGGAAGTAATATATGTTGTTTATTATGAGTCACTAAGCTATACATGAATATATTATATGTTGTTTATTATAAGTTGTACATGAATATAAGTTGTTTATTATGAATCAGTAAGATGTACATGAATATATGTTGTCTATTATAAGTTGTACATAAATATAATATATGTTGTTTATTATAAGTTGTACATGAATATAATATATGTTGTTTATTATGAGTCACTAAGCTATACATGAATATATTATATGTTGTTTATTATAAGTTGTACATGAATATAAGTTGTTTATTATGAATCAGTAAGATGTACATGAATATATGTTGTCTATTATAAGTTGTACATAAATATAATATATGTTGTTTATTATAAGTTGTACATGAATATAATATATGTTGTTTATTATAAGTTGTACATGAATATAAGTTGTTTATTATGAATCAGTAAGATGTACATGAATATATGTTGTCTATTATAAGTTGTACATAAATATAATATATGTTGTGTATTATAAGTCAGTAAGCTGTACATGAATATAATATATGTTGTTTATTATAAGTCAGTAAGATGTACATGAATATAATATATGTTTATTATAAGTTGTACATGAATATATGTTGTTTATTATAAGTTGTACATGAATATATGTTGTTTATTATAAGTTAGTAAGATGTACATAAATATAATGTTTATTATAAGTTGTGCATGAATATAATATATGTTGTGTATTATAAGTTGTACATGAATATAATATATGTTGTTTATTATAAGTTGTACATGAATATAATATATGTTGTTTATTATAAGTCGTACATGAATATAATATATGTTGTTTATTATAAGTTGTACATGAATATAATATATGTTGTTTATTATAAGTTGTACATGAATATAATATATGTTGTTTATTATAAGTTGTACATGAATATAATATATGTTGTTTATTATAAGTTGTACATGAATATAATATATGTTGTTTATTATAAGTTGTACATGAATATAATATATGTTGTTTATTATAAGTTGTACATGAATATAATATATGTTGTCTATTATGAGTCAGTAAGTTGTACATGAATATAATATATGTTGTTTATTATGAGTCAGGAAAGTTGTACATTAATATATGTTGTTTATTATGAGGTAGTAAGCTGTACATGAATATATGTTGTTTATTATAAGTTGTACATGAATATAATATATGCTGTTTATTATGAGTTAGTAAGTTGTACATGAATATAATATATGTTGTTTATTATAAGTTAGTAAGTTGTACATGGAAGTAATATATGTTGTTTATTATGAGTCACTAAGCTATACATGAATATAATATATGTTGTTTATTATAAGTCGTACATGAATATAATATATGTTGTTTATTATAAGTTGTACATGAATATAATATATGTTGTTTATTATAAGTTGTACATGAATATAATATATGTTGTTTATTATAAGTTGTACATGAATATAATATATGTTGTCTATTATGAGTCAGTAAGTTGTACATGAATATAATATATGTTGTTTATTATGAGTCAGGAAAGTTGTACATTAATATATGTTGTTTATTATGAGTTAGTAAGCTGTACATGAATATATGTTGTTTATTATAAGTTGTACATGAATATAATATATGCTGTTTATTATGAGTTAGTAAGTTGTACATGAATATAATATATGTTGTTTATTATAAGTTAGTAAGTTGTACATGGAAGTAATATATGTTGTTTATTATGAGTCACTAAGCTATACATGAATATATTATATGTTGTTTATTATAAGTTGTACATGAATATATGTTGTTTATTATGAATCAGTAAGTTGTACATGAATATAATATATGTTGTTTATTATAAGTTGTACATGAATATAATATATGTTGTTTATTATAAGTTGTACATGAATATATGTTGTTTATTATTAGTTTTACATGAATATAATATATGTTGTTTATTATAAGTTGTACATGAATATAATGTGTTGTTTATTATAAGTTGTACATGAATATGATATATGTTGTTTATTATGAGTCGTACATGAATATAATATATGTTGTTTATTATAAGTTGTACATGAATATAATATATGTTGTTTATAATAAGTTGTACATGAGTATAATATATGTTGTTTATTATAAGTTGTATATGAATATAATATATGTTGTTTATAATAAGTTGTACATGAGTATAATATATGTTGTTTATTATAAGTTGTATATGAATATAATATATGTTGTTTATTATAAGTTGTACATGAATATAATGTGTTATTATAAGTTGTACATGAATATGATATATGTTGTTTATTATGAGTCGTACATGAATATAATATATGTTGTTTATTATAAGTTGTACATGAATATAATATATGTTGTTTATAATAAGTTGTACATAAATATAATATATGTTGTTTATTATAAGTTGTACATGAATATAATATATGTTGTTTATTATAAGTTGTACATGAATATATGTTGTTTATTATTAGTTTTACATGAATATAATATATGTTGTTTATTATAAGTTGTACATGAATATAATGTGTTGTTTATTATAAGTTGTACATGAATATGATATATGTTGTTTATTATGAGTCGTACATGAATATAATATATGTTGTTTATTATAAGTTGTACATGAATATAATATATGTTGTTTATAATAAGTTGTACATGAGTATAATATATGTTGTTTATTATAAGTTGTATATGAATATAATATATGTTGTTTATTATAAGTTGTACATGAATATATGTTTATTATGAATCAGTAAGATGTACATGAATATATGTTGTCTATTATAAGTTGTACATAAATATAATATATGTTGTTTATTATAAGTCAGTAAGCTGTACATGAATATAATATATGTTGTTTATTATAAGTTGTACATAAATATAATATATGTTGTTTATTATAAGTCAGTAAGCTGTACATGAATATAATATATGTTGTATATTATAAGTTGTACATGAATATATGTTATTATAAGTTGTACATGAATATAATATATGTTGTTTATTATAAGTTGTACATGAATATAATATATGTTGTTTATTATAAGTTGTACATGAATATATGTTATTATAAGTTGTACATGAATATAATATATGTTGTTTATTATAAGTTGTACATGAATATATGTTATTATAAGTTGTACATGAATATAATATATGTTGTTTATTATAAGTTGTACATAAATATAATATATGTTGTTTATTATAAGTTGTACATGAATATATGTTATTATAAGTTGTACATGAATATAATATATGTTGTTTATTATAAGTTGTACATGAATATAATATATGTTGTTTATTATAAGCTGTACATGAATATAATATATGTTGTATATTATAAGTTGTACATGAATATATGTTTTTTATTATAAGTCAGTAAGATGTACATGAATATAATATATGTTGTTTATTATAAGTTGTACATGAATAAATGTTATTATAAGTTGTACATGAATATAATATATGTTGTTTATTATAAGTTGTACATGAATATATGTTGTTTATTATAAGTTGCACATGAATATAATATGTGTTGTTTATTATAAGTTGTACATGAATATAATATATGTTGTTTATTGTAAGTTGTACATGAATATAATATATGTTGTTTATTATAAGTTGTACATGAATATAATGTGTTGTTTATTATAAGTTGTACATGAATATGATATATGTTGTTTATTATGAGTCGTACATGAATATAATATATGTTGTTTATTATAAGTTGTACATGAATATAATATATGTTGTTTATAATAAGTTGTACATGAGTATAATATATGTTGTTTATTATAAGTTGTATATGAATATAATATATGTTGTTTATTATAAGTTGTACATGAATATATGTTTATTATGAATCAGTAAGATGTACATGAATATATGTTGTCTATTATAAGTTGTACATAAATATAATATATGTTGTTTATTATAAGTCAGTAAGCTGTACATGAATATAATATATGTTGTTTATTATAAGTTGTACATAAATATAATATATGTTGTTTATTATAAGTCAGTAAGCTGTACATGAATATAATATATGTTGTATATTATAAGTTGTACATGAATATATGTTATTATAAGTTGTACATGAATATAATATATGTTGTTTATTATAAGTTGTACATGAATATAATATATGTTGTTTATTATAAGTTGTACATGAATATATGTTATTATAAGTTGTACATGAATATAATATATGTTGTTTATTATAAGTTGTACATGAATATATGTTATTATAAGTTGTACATGAATATAATATATGTTGTTTATTATAAGTTGTACATAAATATAATATATGTTGTTTATTATAAGTTGTACATGAATATATGTTATTATAAGTTGTACATGAATATAATATATGTTGTTTATTATAAGTTGTACATGAATATAATATATGTTGTTTATTATAAGCCGTACATGAATATAATATATGTTGTATATTATAAGTTGTACATGAATATATGTTTTTTATTATAAGTCAGTAAGATGTACATGAATATAATATATGTTGTTTATTATAAGTTGTACATGAATAAATGTTATTATAAGTTGTACATGAATATAATATATGTTGTTTATTATAAGTTGTACATGAATATATGTTGTTTATTATAAGTTGCACATGAATATATTATGTGTTGTTTATTATAAGTTGTACATGAATATAATATATGTTGTTTATTGTAAGTTGTACATGAATATAATATATGTTGTTTATTATAAGTTGTACATGAATATATGTTATTATAAGTTGTACATGAATATAATATATGTTGTTTATTATAAGTTGTACATGAATATAATATATGTTGTTTATTATAAGTTGTACATGAATATACTATATGCTGTTTATTATAAGTTTTACATGAATATGATATGTGTTGTTTATTATAAGTTGTACATGAATATAATATATGTTGTTTATTATAAGTTGTACATGAACATAATATATGTTGTTTATTATAAGTTGTACATGACTATAATATATGTTGTTTATTATAAGTTGTACATGAATATAATATATGTTGTTTATTATAAGTTGTACATGACTATAATATATGTTGTTTATTATAAGTTGTACATGAATATAATATGTGTTGTTTATTATAAGTTGTACATGAATATAATATATGTTGTTTATTATAAGTTGTACATGAATATAATATATGTTGTTTATTATAAGTTGTACATGAACATAATATATGTTGTTTATTATAAGTTGTACATGAATATATGTTGTTTATTATAAGTTGCACATGAATATAATATGTGTTGTTTATTATAAGTTGTACATGAATATAATATATGTTGTTTATTGTAAGTTGTACATGAATATAATATATGTTGTTTATTATAAGTTGTACATGAATATATGTTATTATAAGTTGTACATGAATATAATATATGTTGTTTATTATAAGTTGTACATGAATATAATATATGTTGTTTATTATAAGTTGTACATGAATATACTATATGCTGTTTATTATAAGTTTTACATGAATATGATATGTGTTGTTTATTATAAGTTGTACATGAATATAATATATGTTGTTTATTATAAGTTGTACATGAACATAATATATGTTGTTTATTATAAGTTGTACATGACTATAATATATGTTGTTTATTATAAGTTGTACATGAATATAATATATGTTGTTTATTATAAGTTGTACATGAATATAATATATGTTGTTTATTATAAGTTGTACATGACTATAATATATGTTGTTTATTATAAGTTGTACATGAATATTATATGTGTTGTTTATTATAAGTTGTACATGAATATAATATATGTTGTTTATTATAAGTTGTACATGAATATAATATATGTTGTTTATTATAAGTTGTACATGAACATAATATATGTTGTTTATTATAAGTTGTACATGACTATAATATATGTTGTTTATTATAAGTTGTACATGAATATAATATGTTTTTTATTGTAAGTTGTACATGACTATAATATATGTTGTTTATTATAAGTTGTACATGAATATAATATATGTTGTTTATTATAAGTTGTACATGAACATAATATATGTTGTTTATTATAAGTTGTACATGACTATAATATATGTTGTTTATTATAAGTTGTACATGAATATAATATATGTTGTTTATTATAAGTTGTACATGAATATAATATGTTTTTTATTGTAAGTTGTACATGACTATAATATATGTTGTTTATTGTAAGTTGTACATGAACATAATATATGTTGATTATTGTAAGTTGTACATGAACATAATATATGTTGTTTATTATAAGTTGTACATGAATATAATATATGTTGTTTATTATAAGTTGTACATGAATATAATATATGTTGTTTATTATAAGTTGTACATGAATATAATATATGTTGTTTATTATAAGTCAGTAAGATGTACATGAATATAATATATGTTTATTATAAGTTGTACATGAATATATGTTGTTTATTATAAGTTGTACATGAATATATGTTGTTTATTATAAGTTAGTAAGATGTACATGAATATAATGTTTATTATAAGTTGTACATGAATATAATATATGTTGTTTATTATAAGTTGTACATGAATATAATATATGTTGTTTATTATAAGTTGCACATGAATATAATATATGTTGTTTATTATAAGTTGTACATGAATATATGTTGTCTATTATGAGTCAGTAAGTTGTACATGAATATAATATATGTTGTTTATTATGAGTCAGAAAAGTTGTACATTAATATATGTTGTTTATTATGAGTTAGTAAGCTGTACATGAATATATGTTGTTTATTATAAGTTGTACATGAATATAATATATGCTGTTTATTATGAGTTAGTAAGTTGTACATGAATATAATATATGTTGTTTATTATAAGTTAGTTAGTTGTACATGGAAGTAATATATCCATCCATCCATTTTCTACCGCTTATTCCCTTTCGGGGTCGCGGGGGGCGCTGGCGCCTATCTCAGCTACAATCGGGAGGAAGGCAGGGTACACCCTGGACAAGTCGCCACCTCATCACAGGGCCAACACAGATAGACAGACAACATTCACACTCACATTCACACACTAGGGACCATTTAGTGTTGCCAATCAACCTATCCCCAGGTGCATGTCTTTGGAGGTGGGAGGGGCCTATCCCCAGGTGCATGTCTTTGGAGGTGGGAGGGGCCTATCCCCAGGTGCATGTCTTTGGAAGTGGGAGGAAGCCGGAGTACCCGGAGGGAACCCACGCATTCACGGGGAGAACATGCAAACTCCACACAGAAAGATCCCGAGCCTGGATTTGAACCCAGGACTGCAGGACCTTCGTATTGTGAGGCAGACGCACTAACCCCTCTGCCACCGTGAAGCCCGGAAGTAATATATGTTGTTTATTATGAGTCACTAAGCTATACATGAATATAATATATGTTGTTTATTATAAGTTGTACATGAATATAATATATGTTGTTTATTATAAGTTGTACATGAATATAATATATGTTGTTTATTATAAGTTGTACATGAATATAAGTTGTTTATTATGAATCAGTAAGATGTACATGAATATATGTTGTCTATTATAAGTTGTACATAAATATAATATATGTTGTTTATTATAAGTCAGTAAGCTGTACATGAATATATTATATGTTGTTTATTATAAGTTGTACATGAATATAAGTTGTTTATTATGAATCAGTAAGCTGTACATGAATATATGTTGTCTATTATAAGTTGTACATAAATATAATATATGTTGTTTATTATAAGTTGTACATGAATATAATATATGTTGTTTATTATAAGTTGTACATGAATATAAGTTGTTTATTATGAATCAGTAAGATGTACATGAATATATGTTGTCTATTATAAGTTGTACATAAATATAATATATGTTGTGTATTATAAGTCAGTAAGCTGTACATGAATATAATATATGTTGTTTATTATAAGTTGTACATGAATATAATATATGTTGTTTATTATAAGTTGTACATGAATATAATATATGTTGTTTATTATAAGTTGTACATGAATATAATATATGTTGTTTATTATAAGTTGTACATGACTATAATATATGTTGTCTATTATAAGTTGTACATAAATATAATATATGTTGTTTATTATAAGTTGTACATGAATATAATATATGTTGTTTATTATAAGTTGTACATGAATATAATATATGTTGTTTATTATAAGTTGTACATGAATATAATATATGTTGTTTATTATAAGTTGTACATGACTATAATATATGTTGTTTATTATAAGTTGTACATGACTATAATATATGTTGTTTATTATAAGTTGTACATGACTATAATATATGTTGTTTATTATAAGTTGTACATGAATATAATATATGTTGTTTATTATAAGTTGTACATGAATATAATATATGTTGTTTATTATAAGTTGTACATGAATATAATATATGTTGTTTATTATAAGTTGTACATGACTATAATATATGTTGTTTATTATAAGTTGTACATGAATATAATATATGTTGTTTATTATAAGTTGTACATGAATATAATATATGTTGTTTATTATAAGTTGTACATGAATATAATATATGTTGTATATTATAAGTTGTACATGAATATAATATATGTTGTTTATTATAAGTTGTACATGAATATAATATATGTTGTTTATTATAAGTTGTACATGACTATAATATATGTTGTTTATTATAAGTTGTACATGAATATAATATATGTTGTTTATTATAAGTTGTACATGAATATAATATATGTTGTTTATTATAAGTTGTACATGACTATAATATATGTTGTTTATTATAAGTTGTACATGAATATAATATATGTTGTTTATTATAAGTTGTACATGAATATAATAGATGTTGTTTATTATAAGTTGTACATGAATATAATATATGTTGTTTATTATAAGTTGTACATGAATATAATAGATGTTGTTTATTATAAGTTGTACATGAATATAATAGATGTTTATTATAAGTCAGTAAGTACATGTTAGGCGTGTGTGGCGGGGCTGCGTGATGACGTCACGAGGGCGACGTCAGCGGTGTGCAGGAATGTGCGCAAACTTTGACTTCTTTCTCTCCTTCTTCGCCGCCCTCGACCTGTTTAAAGTTGGCTCAATCTCAGCGGCACCTCGGAGAAGGTGGTGGCGGCAGTGCAGGTGAGTGTAGCGGGGCTGAGGGTGCGGGTCGTCGGCCTGAAAGACACATTTAGTCGGCTGCGGAGTGGCGGGCGGAGCAAAGTTTGCAGGAGTTGAGAGAAAATGGCGGCGGTGCAGGACGACGAGTCGCTGTCCTGTTTCTCATCTTTCTCATGTCCTGTTTCTCATCTTTCTCATGTCCTGTTTCTCATCTTTCTCATGTCCTGTTTCTCACCTGTCTCATGTCCTCCTAGTCACCACTTGCCTAATACTCTTACTTCTCCTCCTCGTCGTCTCGCTGCTCTTCACTTCCGCCAACTTAGCAGAAAGTTTCAAATGGAGGCAGCACGTCTCCTAACATCTTGTAATCACCTCCACTCTGCTCACCATTCTGCTCCCAATCACCTCCTCTCTGCTCCCAAGTCCGCTTCTCCTCTCCGTGCTCGACAGCAAGTTAGTTCCCTTCAAAGGGTTTCTGCTGCTTCATCACTCAACACGCGACAACTAACTTATTATTTTCCACATTTCAGCCACGTTAAAGCAAGAAAGTTTGCCATGTCAGCTGGCTGGAAGGCAGAACGTGTCAGAAAGTGTGAAAGTAGTCAAAGTGTCAGAAAGTGTCGCTGTCGACGGTGCTGGTGCTGCTTTCAAAATGGCGCCCATTGTTACTGCTTCACTCACAGGCCTCCTCCTGCTTTATTGTTTTTCATCTTTCACCTTCTAAACCTTTGTTTTCAATACTCAACATTTACATACAATCAAAGAAATAATAACAATCAAAACAAGTACAGAAACTGTACAAAACAAAACAGCACCAGGAGGTTGTAAACTCAATAAAGCAACTAATCAAGAATACAATACATATATATATATATATATATATATATATGCATGTATGTGTATATGTGTAACATAAATTAAAGCCATAGACTCATGCAAGTTGCATAAATAATCCACATTTGGAAGACAGCATCATCACTTTCACAGCTCTTCACTTGTTAAAAGTAGAAAGCATTTTAAAGCAGAGTTAGAATTATTTTTTTAAAGGCACAGAAAGAGGTTGGGTATTGAGAAACTTACATTTATGAATATAACTTAGCCAATAGTATCATAAGCTTGCAAAGGTCAAATTCTTTTTCAAAAGTTTTCTCATACAGTGAAAATCCAAATAGCACATCTTTAATTCTATTTGTCATGAATATTGTCCAGGATGAAAGGACAGATAGTGATGGAGTGCTTTCACAGTCGTCTTAAATAATGTGCAGGTAACATAAGGTAAACAGTCATGTTACATAATGTGCAGGTAACATAAGGTAAACAATCATGTTACATAATGTGCAGGTAACATAAGGTAAACAGTCATGTTACATAATGTGCAGGTAACATAAGGTAAACAGTCATGTTACATAATGTGCAGGTAACATAAGGTAAACAATCATGTTACACAATGTGCAGGTAACATAAGGTAAACAGTCATGTTACATAATGTGCAGGTAACATAAGGTAAACAGTCATGTTACATAATGTGCAGGTAACATAAGTTAAACAGTCATGTTACATAAAGTGCAGGTAACAAGGTAAACAGTCATGTTACATAATGTGCAGGTAACATAATGTAAACAATCATGTTACATAATGTGCAGGTAACATAAGGTAAACAGTCATGTTACATAATGTGCAGGTAACAAGGTAAACAGTCATGTTACATAATGTGCAGGTAACATAAGGTAAACAGTCATGTTACATAATGTGCAGGCAACATAAGGTAAACAGTCATGTTACATAATGTGCAGGCAACGTAAGGTAAACAGTCATGTTACATAATGTGCAGGTAACAAGGTAAACAGTCATGTTACATAATGTGCAGGTAACATAAGGTAAACAGTCATGTTACATAATGTGCAGGTAACATAAGGTAAACAGTCATGTTACATAATGTGCAGGTAACATAAGGTAAACAGTAGGGGTGCAACCATACACAAAAATTTCAGTTCGGTACGTACCTCGGTTCAGAGGTCACGGTTCGGTTCATTTTCGGTACGGTAAGAAAACAACAAAATATAAATTTTTTGGTTATTTATTTACCAAATTTGCAAAATCTTCCACCGAAAATATTTTTCTTAGTGTAATATTTGATGTGAAGTAATGGGAACCTTGGTTAGGTCAATAATTCATAATAACATTGATTTTGATTCAATATTATGGTTTGAGCAATGACAGTTTGAAAGAAAAAAACAGCTTTGTTTTATTAGTTGACATTGCAACTTTTTCTAAATTATATTTAGCCTCTAAGCTTTTTTTTTTCACTTTTGTTATGTTTTTGTTTATTTTAATAGTATTTTTAGAATTTGCCATAGGCCTTTAAAACATTAGCTGTGGGCCGCAAATGGCTCCCGGGGCACACTTTTGACACCCCTGCTATAGGTAATAAAAATAAAATGTGATAAATGTACGTGTAAAAAGCAGAGCCTGACGATGCATGTGCGTTTATCATAACTCTCTCGCTCTCTCTGTCTCTGTCCATCCCCCCCCCACAATTTGTTTTGTTTTTAACTCCTTAACCCTGAACGTACATTAAAAATACACGCAACCATAACTTGAAATGCTGGACATTTGAGGCATTTAAGAAACTCCACCCTGACAGCCCCACAAAAGAGGACATGGCCGGTGAAAAGAGGAGGTATGGTCAGTCTATCGTAGCCCGGGCGCTGCTAGCATGCCGTGTGTTGTGCCTCGGTGTGCATTGTTTACACAACGTGCCGTACGCTACTTAATATGTCCGTGTGGAACTTGTTCAGTACACCTCCGAACTGAACCGAAACGGTACAAATACACATACCGTTACATCCCTAGTAAACAGTCATGTTACATAAGGTGCAGGTAACATAAGGTAACACTATAAGTAAGCACAATGAGTAAACACTAAAAACTATGAGTAAGCAGTAAACACTATGAGTAAACAAACACTAAGTAAACACGATGATCAAACAGTAAACACTCTTTAAGTAAACACTATGAGTAAACAGTAAACACTTTGTAAGTAAACCCTATGAGTAAACACTGTAAACACTGAGTAAAGAGTAAACACTCTTTAAGTAAACACTATGAGTAAACAGTAAACACTTTGTAAGTAAACCCTATGAGTAAACACTGTGTAAACACTGAGTAAAGAGTAAACACTCTTTAAGTAAACACTATGAGTAAACAGTAAACACTTTGTAAGTAAACCCTATGAGTAAACACTGTAAACACTGAGTAAAGAGTAAACACTCTTTAAGTAAACACTATGAGTAAACAGTAAACACTTTGTTAGTAAACCCTATGAGTAAACACTGTAAACACTGAGTAAAGAGTAAACACTCTTTAAGTAAACACTATGAGTAAACAGTAAACACTATGAGTAAACACTGTGTAAACACTGAGTAAAGAGTAAACACTCTTTAAGTAAACACTGAGTAAACAATAAACACTTTGTAAGTAAACCCTATGAGTAAACACTGTGTAAACACTGAGTAAAGAGTAAACACTCTTTAAGTAAACACTATGAGTAAACAGTAAACACTATGAGTAAACACTGTGTAAACACTGAGTAAAGAGTAAACACTCTTTAAGTAAACACTATGAGTAAACAGTAAACACTTTGTAAGTAAACCCTATGAGTAAACACTGTGTAAACACTGAGTAAAGAGTAAACACTCTTTAAGTAAACACTATGAGTAAACAATAAACACTTTGTAAGTAAACCCTATGAGTAAACACTGTGTAAACACTGAGTAAAGAGTAAACACTCTTTAAGTAAACACTATGAGTAAACAGTAAACACTATGAGTAAACACTGTGTAAACACTGAGTAAAGAGTAAACACTCTTTAAGTAAACACTATGAGTAAACAGTAAACACTTTGTAAGTAAACCCTATGAGTAAACACTGTGTAAACACTGAGTAAAGAGTAAACACTCTTTAAGTAAACACTATGAGTAAACAATAAACACTTTGTAAGTAAACCCTATGAGTAAACACTGTGTAAACACTGAGTAAAGAGTAAACACTCTTTAAGTAAACACTATGAGTAAACAGTAAACACTATGAGTAAACACTGTGTAAACACTGAGTAAAGAGTAAACACTTTAAGTAAACTATGAGTAAACAGTAAACACTATGAGTAAACACTCTGTAAGTAAACACTATGAGTAAACAGTAAACACTTTGTAAGTAAACACTATGAGTAAACAATTTGAGTAAAGAGTGTGAGTAAAGGTGGTGTGAGCGAGGCAGAAGAAGTGTGAGTTTGAAAAGGAGGCGACCTATGTGAGATGTAAGGTCCATGCTGTTGTCCCAGCAGGAAGTCAACATGGCCACATCCTCCATGTTCTCCATGGAGGCTTTTCCTGTTGGCGTCTCCATGATGGACGGCCATCAGAACCTGGGTGAGTTGGACAGAAACTCTGCCGCCCCTCAACTGGTGATGCTGGCCAACGTGGCGGTGGAGGGTTACGGCGAGGGCAGCGTGGCGGACGAGAAGGAGATGATGGAGCTGATGACGGTGGGCTGCAGCTACTCAGACAGCGAGGATGACAACGTCATCAGGTAGCTAGTGTGGCGTCCAGTCTACCCATGCGGTCACCTTGACAAGTGCTGACATGCTCCGCCCACTTTTCCCAGGTACACTTACGACAACCAAAACCCCGGTGAGGTCTGCAGTGTGGACTACTCCGAGACTGTGGGCCTTTGTGCTGTGCCAGGAATAAATGATGGCCAAGAGGACAAGGACTTGTCCCAAGACTCTGAAAGACCCAAAGCCCAGGCGGACCCCAAAGCCAAAGACGGGCCCCCTGGGCGGGTCCTGTCAGAGGCTGTGAAGAAGAAGAAGCCTCTTCACTGTAAACCCTGTCAGTTCCAAGCTGAGAACGAGGAGGAGTTTGTGGAACACCTGAGAACACATGCCAGCAAGAAGATGATGGTGATAAACCGGGTGAAGGGGCGGAGCAAAGGTCAACAGGCGGAAGCAGGCCAAGGTCAGTTGGCGTCCGGCGAGGAGGACGAGGAGGAGGAGGAGCCCAGCGCTGAGAGCAAAGGCTTGATTTGCTGCGAACGCTGCGGCTACAACACCAACCGCCTGGACCACTACGTGGCACACCTGAAACACCACACCAAGGAGGGCGACGACCACAGGTGTGAAGGCCTCCATGACACTTGTGTCTGCAGGGTGTTCAAGTGCACCCTCACTCACTACCATCTTGTTTGTCACCAAGACATCTTCTAACACTTGTGTCTGCAGGGTGTTCAAGTGCACCCTCACTCACTACTATCTTGTTTGTCACCAAGACATCTTCTAACACTTGTGTCTGCAGGGTGTTCAAGTGCACCCTCACTCACTACCATCTTGTTTGTCACCAAGACATCTTCTAACACTTGTGTCTGCAGGGTGTTCAAGTGCACCTTCACTCACTACTATCTTGTTTGTCACCAAGACATCTTCTAACACTTGTGTCTGCAGGGTGTTCAAGTGCACCCTCACTCACTACCATCTTGTTTGTCACCAAGACATCTTCTAACACTTGTGTCTGCAGGGTGTTCAAGTGCACCCTCACTCACTACCATCTTGTTTGTCACCAAGACATCTTCTAACACTTGTGTCTGCAGGGTGTTCAAGTGCACCCTCACTCACTACCATCTTGTTTGTCACCAAGACATCTTCTAACACTTGTGTCTGCAGGGTGTTCAAGTGCACCTTCACTCACTACTATCTTGTTTGTCACCAAGACATCTTCTAACACTTGTGTCTGCAGGGTGTTCAAGTGCACCCTCACTCACTACCATCTTGTTTGTCACCAAGACATCTTCTAACACTTGTGTCTGCAGGGTGTTCAAGTGCACCCTCACTCACTACCATCTTGTTTGTCACCAAGACATCTTCTAACACTTGTGTCTGCAGGGTGTTCAAGTGCACCCTCACTCACTACCATCTTGTTTGTCACCAAGACATCTTCTAACACTTGTGTCTGCAGGGTGTTCAAGTGCACCCTCACTCACTACTATCTTGTTTGTCACCAAGACATCTTCTAACACTTGTGTCTGCAGGGTGTTCAAGTGCACCTTCACTCACTACTATCTTGTTTGTCACCAAGACATCTTCTAACACTTGTGTCTGCAGGGTGTTCAAGTGCACCCTCACTCACTACCATCTTGTTTGTCACCAAGACATCTTCTAACACTTGTGTCTGCAGGGTGTTCAAGTGCACCCTCACTCACTACTATCTTGTTTGTCACCAAGACATCTTCTAACACTTGTGTCTGCAGGGTGTTCAAGTGCACCCTCACTCACTACCATCTTGTTTGTCACCAAGACATCTTCTAACACTTGTGTCTGCAGGGTGTTCAAGTGCACCCTCACTCACTACCATCTTGTTTGTCACCAAGACATCTTCTAACACTTGTGTCTGCAGGGTGTTCAAGTGCACCCTCACTCACTACCATCTTGTTTGTCACCAAGACATCTTCTAACACTTGTGTCTGCAGGGTGTTCAAGTGCACCCTCACTCACTACCATCTTGTTTGTCACCAAGACATCTTCTAACACTTGTGTCTGCAGGGTGTTCAAGTGCACCTTCACTCACTACTATCTTGTTTGTCACCAAGACATCTTCTAACACTTGTGTCTGCAGGGTGTTCAAGTGCACCCTCACTCACTACTATCTTGTTTGTCACCAAGACATCTTCTAACACTTGTGTCTGCAGGGTGTTCAAGTGCACCCTCACTCACTACCATCTTGTTTGTCACCAAGACATCTTCTAACACTTGTGTCTGCAGGGTGTTCAAGTGCACCCTCACTCACTACTATCTTGTTTGTCACCAAGACATCTTCTAACACTTGTGTCTGCAGGGTGTTCAAGTGCACCCTCACTCACTACTATCTTGTTTGTCACCAAGACATCTTCTAACACTTGTGTCTGCAGGGTGTTCAAGTGCACCCTCACTCACTACCATCTTGTTTGTCACCAAGACATCTTCTAACACTTGTGTCTGCAGGGTGTTCAAGTGCACCCTCACTCACTACCATCTTGTTTGTCACCAAGACATCTTCTAACACTTGTGTCTGCAGGGTGTTCAAGTGCACCCTCACTCACTACCATCTTGTTTGTCACCAAGACATCTTCTAACACTTGTGTCTGCAGGGTGTTCAAGTGCACCCTCACTCACTACCATCTTGTTTGTCACCAAGACATCTTCTAACACTTGTGTCTGCAGGGTGTTCAAGTGCACCCTCACTCACTACCATCTTGTTTGTCACCAAGACATCTTCTAACACTTGTGTCTGCAGGGTGTTCAAGTGCACCTTCACTCACTACTATCTTGTTTGTCACCAAGACATCTTCTAACACTTGTGTCTGCAGGGTGTTCAAGTGCACCCTCACTCACTACCATCTTGTTTGTCACCAAGACATCTTCTAACACTTGTGTCTGCAGGGTGTTCAAGTGCACCCTCACTCACTACCATCTTGTTTGTCACCAAGACATCTTCTAACACTTGTGTCTGCAGGGTGTTCAAGTGCACCCTCACTCACTACCATCTTGTTTGTCACCAAGACATCTTCTAACACTTGTGTCTGCAGGGTGTTCAAGTGCACCCTCACTCACTACTATCTTGTTTGTCACCAAGACATCTTCTAACACTTGTGTCTGCAGGGTGTTCAAGTGCACCCTCACTCACTACTATCTTGTTTGTCACCAAGACATCTTCTAACACTTGTGTCTGCAGGGTGTTCAAGTGCACCCTCACTCACTACCATCTTGTTTGTCACCAAGACATCTTCTAACACTTGTGTCTGCAGGGTGTTCAAGTGCACCCTCACTCACTACCATCTTGTTTGTCACCAAGACATCTTCTAACACTTGTGTCTGCAGGGTGTTCAAGTGCACCCTCACTCACTACCATCTTGTTTGTCACCAAGACATCTTCTAACACTTGTGTCTGCAGGGTGTTCAAGTGCACCCTCACTCACTACCATCTTGTTTGTCACCAAGACATCTTCTAACACTTGTGTCTGCAGGGTGTTCAAGTGCACCTTCACTCACTACTATCTTGTTTGTCACCAAGACATCTTCTAACACTTGTGTCTGCAGGGTGTTCAAGTGCACCCTCACTCACTACTATCTTGTTTGTCACCAAGACATCTTCTAACACTTGTGTCTGCAGGGTGTTCAAGTGCACCCTCACTCACTACCATCTTGTTTGTCACCAAGACATCTTCTAACACTTGTGTCTGCAGGGTGTTCAAGTGCACCCTCACTCACTACCATCTTGTTTGTCACCAAGACATCTTCTAACACTTGTGTCTGCAGGGTGTTCAAGTGCACCCTCACTCACTACCATCTTGTTTGTCACCAAGACATCTTCTAACACTTGTGTCTGCAGGGTGTTCAAGTGCACCCTCACTCACTACCATCTTGTTTGTCACCAAGACATCTTCTAACACTTGTGTCTGCAGGGTGTTCAAGTGCACCCTCACTCACTACTATCTTGTTTGTCACCAAGACATCTTCTAACACTTGTGTCTGCAGGGTGTTCAAGTGCACCCTCACTCACTACCATCTTGTTTGTCACCAAGACATCTTCTAACACTTGTGTCTGCAGGGTGTTCAAGTGCACCCTCACTCACTACCATCTTGTTTGTCACCAAGACATCTTCTAACACTTGTGTCTGCAGGGTGTTCAAGTGCACCCTCACTCACTACCATCTTGTTTGTCACCAAGACATCTTCTAACACTTGTGTCTGCAGGGTGTTCAAGTGCACCCTCACTCACTACCATCTTGTTTGTCACCAAGACATCTTCTAACACTTGTGTCTGCAGGGTGTTCAAGTGCACCTTCACTCACTACTATCTTGTTTGTCACCAAGACATCTTCTAACACTTGTGTCTGCAGGGTGTTCAAGTGCACCCTCACTCACTACCATCTTGTTTGTCACCAAGACATCTTCTAACACTTGTGTCTGGAGGGTGTTCAAGTGCACCCTCACTCACTACCATCTTGTTTGTCACCAAGACATCTTCTAACACTTGTGTCTGCAGGGTGTTCAAGTGCACCTTCACTCACTACTATCTTGTTTGTCACCAAGACATCTTCTAACACTTGTGTCTGCAGGGTGTTCAAGTGCACCTTCACTCACTACTATCTTGTTTGTCACCAAGACATCTTCTAACACTTGTGTCTGCAGGGTGTTCAAGTGCACCCTCACTCACTACCATCTTGTTTGTCACCAAGACATCTTCTAACACTTGTGTCTGCAGGGTGTTCAAGTGCACCCTCACTCACTACTATCTTGTTTGTCACCAAGACATCTTCTAACACTTGTGTCTGCAGGGTGTTCAAGTGCACCCTCACTCACTACCATCTTGTTTGTCACCAAGACATCTTCTAACACTTGTGTCTGCAGGGTGTTCAAGTGCACCCTCACTCACTACCATCTTGTTTGTCACCAAGACATCTTCTAACACTTGTGTCTGCAGGGTGTTCAAGTGCACCCTCACTCACTACCATCTTGTTTGTCACCAAGACATCTTCTAACACTTGTGTCTGCAGGGTGTTCAAGTGCACCCTCACTCACTACCATCTTGTTTGTCACCAAGACATCTTCTAACACTTGTGTCTGCAGGGTGTTCAAGTGCACCTTCACTCACTACTATCTTGTTTGTCACCAAGACATCTTCTAACACTTGTGTCTGCAGGGTGTTCAAGTGCACCCTCACTCACTACCATCTTGTTTGTCACCAAGACATCTTCTAACACTTGTGTCTGCAGGGTGTTCAAGTGCACCTTCACTCACTACTATCTTGTTTGTCACCAAGACATCTTCTAACACTTGTGTCTGCAGGGTGTTCAAGTGCACCTTCACTCACTACTATCTTGTTTGTCACCAAGACATCTTCTAACACTTGTGTCTGCAGGGTGTTCAAGTGCACCCTCACTCACTACCATCTTGTTTGTCACCAAGACATCTTCTAACACTTGTGTCTGCAGGGTGTTCAAGTGCACCCTCACTCACTACTATCTTGTTTGTCACCAAGACATCTTCTAACACTTGTGTCTGCAGGGTGTTCAAGTGCACCCTCACTCACTACCATCTTGTTTGTCACCAAGACATCTTCTAACACTTGTGTCTGCAGGGTGTTCAAGTGCACCCTCACTCACTACCATCTTGTTTGTCACCAAGACATCTTCTAACACTTGTGTCTGCAGGGTGTTCAAGTGCACCCTCACTCACTACTATCTTGTTTGTCACCAAGACATCTTCTAACACTTGTGTCTGCAGGGTGTTCAAGTGCACCCTCACTCACTACCATCTTGTTTGTCACCAAGACATCTTCTAACACTTGTGTCTGCAGGGTGTTCAAGTGCACCCTCACTCACTACCATCTTGTTTGTCACCAAGACATCTTCTAACACTTGTGTCTGCAGGGTGTTCAAGTGCACCCTCACTCACTACTATCTTGTTTGTCACCAAGACATCTTCTAACACTTGTGTCTGCAGGGTGTTCAAGTGCACCTTCACTCACTACCATCTTGTTTGTCACCAAGACATCTTCTAACACTTGTGTCTGGAGGGTGTTCAAGTGCACCTTCACTCACTACTATCTTGTTTGTCACCAAGACATCTTCTAACACTTGTGTCTGCAGGGTGTTCAAGTGCACCTTCACTCACTACCATCTTGTTTGTCACCAAGACATCTTCTAACACTTGTGTCTGCAGGGTGTTCAAGTGCACCTTGTGTGCATACAGCACCATCAGTCAGTACCACTGGAGGAAACACCTGAGGAACCATTTCCCCAGCAAGCTGCACACCTGCACTCAGTGTTCCTACTACTCAGACCGCAAGAGCAACTACATCCAGCACATCCGCACACACACAGGTGCGCCTCATTGCTGCATGCTAACCTGCTCTGTGGCGCGCCTCATTCCTGCATGCTACCCTGCTGTGGCCTTCTAGGTGTGCGCCCTTTCCAGTGCCCGTTCTGCCAGTACTCCAGCTCCCAGAAGACCCACCTGACCAGACACATGAGGACTCACTCAGGTCAGTCACAGCACAATACTTCCAATTGTTGACTTGTCTTTCTTCACTCATGCACTCCATGGAGGAGAGACACGGTAAACAATTTTATCACTTCTTTCTGGGTGCTCTTCTCTCATGACATATGCAGTGTTTCCTATACTCTACATGTACAGTATCGCTTCATACAAACACACAAGACATTTGCAGTGTTTCCTATACTCTACATGTACAGTAATACACACACACAGATGACATATGCAGTGTATGTCACACTGTACATGTACAGTAATATCACACACATGATATATGCAGTGTTTGCCATGTATTGTTTGTCACTAAAGATGGCTCAAGTTCACATTTCAACCACTGCCTTTACTTTTCTAGCTAGCAAGCTGGTGCCAGTAGTGGAGTTAATCAAAGGGAAGTCATGGAATTAATCAAAGGGCAGTCATGGAGTTAATCAAAGGGCAGTCACGGAGTTAATCAAAGGGCAGTCACGGAGTTAATCAAAGGGCAGTCACGGAGTTAATCAAAGGGCAGTCACGGAGTTAATCAAAGGGCAGTCACGGAGTTAATCAAAGGGCAGTCACGGAGTTAATCAAAGGGCAGTCACGGAGTTAATCAAAGGGCAGTCACGGAGTTAATCAAAGGGCAGTCACGGAGTTAATCAAAGGGAAGTCATGGAGTTAATCAAAGGGCAGTCACAGAGTTAATCAAAGGGAAGTCATGGAATTAATCAAAGGGCAGTCATGGAGTTAATCAAAGGGCAGTCATGGAGTTAATCAAAGGGAAGTCATGGAATTAATCAAAGGGCAGTCATGGAGTTAATCAAAGGGCAGTCATGGAGTTAATCAAAGGGCAGTCACGGAGTTAATCAAAGGGCTGTCACGGAGTTAATCAAAGGGCAGTCATGGAGTTAATCAAAGGGCAGTCATGGAGTTAATCAAAGGGCAGTCACGGAGTTAATCAAAGGGAAGTCATGGTGTTAATCAAAGGGCAGTCACGGAGTTAATCAAAGGGCAGTCATGGAGTTAATCAAAGGGCAGTCATGGAGTTAATCAAAGGGAAGTCACAGAGTTAATCAAAGGGCAGTCACGGAGTTAATCAAAGGGCAAAGGGCAGTCACGGAGTTAATCAAAGGGCAGTCATGGAGTTAATCAAAGGGCAGTCATGGAGTTAATCAAAGGGCAGTCATGGAGTTAATCAAAGGGCAAAGGGCAGTCACGGAGTTAATCAAAGGGCAGTCACGGAGTAAATCAAAGGGCAGTCACTGAGTTAATCAAAGGGCAGTCACGGAGTTAATCAAAGGGCAGTCATGGAGTTAATCAAAGGGCAGTCATGGAGTTAATCAAAGGGCAAAGGGCAGTCACGGAGTTAATCAAAGGGCAGTCATGGAGTTAATCAAAGGGCAGTCACGGAGTTAATCAAAGGGCAGTCACGGAGTTAATCAAAGGGCAGTCACGGAGTTAATCAAAGGGCAGTCATGGAGTTAATCAAAGGGCAGTCACGGAGTTAATCAAAGGGAAGTCATGGAGTTAATCAAAGGGCAGTCACAGAGTTAATCAAAGGGAAGTCATGGAATTAATCAAAGGGAAGTCATGGAATTAATCAAAGGGCAGTCATGGAGTTAATCAAAGGGCAGTCATGGAGTTAATCAAAGGGCAGTCACGGAGTTAATCAAAGGGCAGTCACGGAGTTAATCAAAGGGCAGTCACGGAGTTAATCAAAGGGCAGTCACGGAGTTAATCAAAGGGCAGTCATGGAGTTAATCAAAGGGCAGTCACGGAGTTAATCAAAGGGAAGTCATGGAGTTAATCAAAGGGCAGTCACGGAGTTAATCAAAGGGCAGTCACAGAGTTAATCAAAGGGAAGTCATGGAATTAATCAAAGGGCAGTCACGGAGTTAATCAAAGGGCAGTCACGGAGTTAATCAAAGGGCAGTCACGGAGTTAATCAAAGGGCAGTCACGGAGTTAATCAAAGGGCAGTCACGGAGTTAATCAAAGGGCAGTCACGGAGTTAATCAAAGGGCAGTCACAGAGTTAATCAAAGGGCAGTCACGGTGTTAATCAAAGGGCAGTCACGGAGTTAATCAAAGGGCAGTCACGGAGTTAATCAAATGGCAGTCACGGAGTTAATCAAAGGGCAGTCAAGGAGTTAATCAAAGGGCAGTCACGGAGTTAATCAAAGGGCAGTCACGGAGTTAATCAAAGGGCAGTCACGGAGTTAATCAAAGGGCAGTCACGGAGTTAATCAAAGGGCAGTCACGGAGTTAATCAAAGGGCAGTCACGGAGTTAATCAAAGGGCAGTCACGGAGTTAATCAAAGGGCAGTCACGGAGTTAATCAAAGGGCAGTCACGGAGTTAATCAAAGGGCAGTCACGGAGTTAATCAAAGGGCAGTCATGGAGTTCATCAAAGGGCAGTCACGGAGTTAATCAAAGGGCAGTCATGGAGTTCATCAAAGGGCAGTCACGGAGTTAATCAAAGGGCAGTCATGGAGTTCATCATTATTATAATCCTGATTGTGTCATGTGTAGTAACATATGGTTGTGTAACAACACTTGTCATTATGATTGTGTCATGTGTAGTAACATATGGTTGTGTAACAACACTTGTCATTATGATTGTGTCATGTGTAGTAACATATGGTTGTGTAACAACACTTGTCATTATGATTGTGTCATGTGTAGTAACATATGGTTGTGTAACAACACTTGTCATTATGATTGTGTCATGTGTAGTAACATATGGTTGTGTAACAACACTTGTCATTATGATTGTGTCATGTGACTTCTTCCCACAAGTGAAAGGCAGCGCAGCTCAACTAAGCCCACAGTGCTGTTGTACAGCCAGCAGTGCTCCAAGCATCATTTATCACTGCATGACTTGTCAATAGTGTTCTCTCTCTCTCTCTGTGTGGTGATTCTGAAGAAATGTAGCAAACTAAGAAATACAAATGGTATCCAGTAGGGCTGTGAGTCTTTGGGTGTCCCACAATTCGATTCAATATCATTTCTTGGGGTCGCAATTCGATCATATATCGATTTTTTTCGATTCAACGCGATTCTCGATTCAAAAACGATATTTTTCCGATTCAAAAGGATTGTGTATTCATTCAATACATAGATTTCAGCAGGATCTACCCCAGTCTGCTGACATGCTAGCAGAGTAGTAGATTTAAAAAAAAAAATGCTTTTCTAATTGTAAAGGACAATATTTTATCACCTGATTGCAAGAATGTAAATTTGTTTGAACTATTAAAGGAAGCAAAAATCTGACTTATTTTATCTTTGTGCAAACATTGGACACAGTGTGTTGTCCAGCTTATGAGATGCCATGCAAGTGTAAGCCACTGTGACACTATTGTTCTTTTTGATTATTTGTATAAATGTCTAATGATAATGTCAATGAGGGATTTTTGATCACTGCTATGCTGAAATTATAACTAATATTGATACTGTTGATAATATTCATTTTTGTTTCATTACTTTTGGTTTGTTCTGTGTGGTGTTTGTGTCTCCTCTCAATTGTTCTGTTTATTGGGGTTCTGAGTGTTGCTGGCTCAGCTTTGCTTTTGGAATTGGATTATGGTGTTGTTGTGTAGTGGTTTGTTGGATTGATGAAACAAAATTAAAAATGAGAATTGATTCTGAATCGCACAACGTATTCGAATCGATTTTTTTTCCCACACCCCTAGTATCCAGATAATACTTAAATAGGAAATAATAAACTTTCAAAGAATATCAAACTAACCTTTATCCAGGTGATCACTAAAATCTGCTCCCTTTTTCTAGTTGTTTCCTAACATCTTTCACACTTGATCATGACCTCCAGGAACTCTGGAGCAACGTTTGGCATTTCAACACTTCATACATCCCAAACAACACAAGCACAGGGAACTGTTGCTTTGGAAAAGGCTGAATGGTGTCTGGTACCCATTCAGAACAGCTCTAGTGCCCATTGAGAACAGCTCTGGTACCCATTCAGAACAGTTCCGGTATCCATTGAGAACAGTGCTGGTATCCATTCAAAACCGTTCTGGTATCCATTGAGAACATCACCTAGTACTCATTAAGAGCAGCGCCTAGTACCCATTGAGAACAGCTCTAGTACCCATTGAGAACAGCTCTGGTACCCATTCAGAACAGTTCCGGTATCCATTGAGAACAGTGCTAGTATCCATTCAAAACCGTTCTGGTATCCATTGAGAACATCACCTAGTACTCATTAAGAGCAGCGCCTAGTACCCATTGAGAACAGCTCTAGTACCCATTGAGAACAGCTCTGGTACCCATTCAGAACATTTCTGGTATCCATTGAGAACAGCACCTAGTACTCATTGAGAACAGCGCCTAGTTATATTCAGAACAGCTCTGGTACCCATTGAGAAGAGCTCTGGTATCCATTGAGAACAGCGCCTAGTACTCATTGAGAACAGCGCCTAGTTATATTCAGAACAGCTCTGGTACCCATTGAGAAGAGCTCTGGTATCCATTGAGAACAGCGCCTAGTACCCATTGAGAACAGCTTTAGTACCCATTGAGAACAGCACCTAGTACCCATTGAGAACAGCTTTAGTACCCATTGAGAACAGCACCTAGTACCCATTGAGAACAGCTTTAGTACCCATTGAGAACAGCACCTAGTACCCATTGAGAACAGCTTTAGTACCCATTGAGAACAGCACCTAGTACCCATTGAGAACAGCTTTAGTACCCATTGAGAACAGCCAGCTTGACCACTGCGCAAATGTATTAGGTAGTACTTGACACACATAGTGTACTTGTAGTGTACACACACATAGTGTACTTGTAGTGTACACACACATAGTGTACTTGTAGTGTACACACACAGTGTACTTGTAGTGTACACACACATAGTGTACTTGTAGTGTACACACACATAGTGTACTTGTAGTGTACACACACATAGTGTACTTGTAGTGTACACACACAGTGTACTTGTAGTGTACACACACATAGTGTACTTGTAGTGTGCACACAGTGTACTTGTAGTGTACACACATAGTGTACTTGTAGTGTACACACACAGTGTACTTGTAGTGTACACACATAGTGTACTTGTAGTGTACACACACAGTGTACTTGTAGTGTACACACATAGTGTACTTGTAGTGTACACACACAGTGTACTTGTAGTGTACACACATAGTGTACTTGTAGTGTACACACACATAGTGTACTTGTAGTGTACACACACATAGTGTACTTGTAGTGTACACACACATAGTGTACTTGTAGTGTACACACACATAGTGTACTTGTAGTGTACACACACAATTTAGTGTAGTTGTCAGTAGGCATTGCTAACAGTGTGTGTGTGTGTGTGTGTGTGTGTGTGTGTGTGTGTGTGTGTGTGTGTGTGTGCAGGTGAGCGACCCTTCAAGTGTGAGAGCTGCGACTACCTGGCGGCCAATCAGCACGAGGTGACCCGGCACGCCCGGCAGGTCCACAACGGCCCCAAGCCCCTGGTGTGTCCTTACTGCGACTACAAAACTGCTGACCGAAGCAACTTCAAGAAGCACGTGGAGCTCCACCTCAACCCTCGCCAGTTCCTCTGCCCGCTCTGCAAGTACGCCGCCTCCAAGAAGTGCAACCTGCAGTACCACATCAAGTCTCGCCATGCGGGCTGCCAGGTCACGCTGGACGTCTCCAAGGTCAAACTGCGCCTGAAGAAACAGCAGTCCTCCACCAAGGTGGACCAGGAGGAGGACGAGGAGGAGCCTGACCAGGAGCACAAATCCTCAGACCCTGTCAAGAAACAGCAGTCCTCCAACAAGGTGGACCACGAGGAGGAGCCTGACCAGGAGCACAAATCCTCAGACCCCGTCAAGAAACAGCAGTCCTCCACCAAGGTGGACCAGGAGGAGGACGAGGAGGAGCCTGACCGGGAGCACAAACCCTCAGACTTTGTCAATCTGTCCTCGGACCAAGGGCAAGAACCCAAGGAAGCTCCCAGGCAAGGTAAGGTGGCCAAGACCGACAAGTGGGACGGCAGAGCAAAGAAGACCAAGGAGAACCAGCAGGATGTGAGCGCCACCAAGACCAAGAGAAGAGCCAAGAAGGCAGCAGCTGACGGACCACCTGACCCGCCTCAAGATGGCCACCGTGTGCAGACCAAAGGGGGAGGAGCCGAGAAGCCTAGAGGAGCCAGAGCAGAGGAACCCGCTCAGACTCTGGTCCACCAGGAGCGTCTTCAGAAGAGAGAGAAGGGCAGGAAGAGAGGGGCGGGGTCCTCCAGCGGGCCCGCCCCCAAAGCCCGGCGGCTCAGACCCGGCAGCAAGTCCGCTTCCAGGGAGCAGGTGAGCGAGGAGTCCGCCAAGAGGACCAGGAGCTCCACCAGGAAGTGCCCCCCGCCAAAGGTACAGGAGAGCTCCGTCAAGACCACATGTGAGGCGAGCACCACGCCACACCACACTCAAGACCTCCCCCTTTCCTCGCCGCCACCGGACAAAATGGCCGAAGCCGAAGACGACGAAGGTGTCCACAGCAGCCACGAAGGAGCCAGCGACATCAGCGACTGCGCCTCGGAAGGCAGCGTGGACTCTGGCCTCAACAGCAACGCCGCCAACAACGACCCCGACACCCCCACCCAGGAGGTCCCCTCCCCCACCCAGCTCAAGAGTCACATGTGCATCTTCTGTGACCGCCACTTCCCCCTGGAGGCCGAGTACCGCCGCCACCTCAACCGCCACCTGGTCAACGTCTACTACATGGACCACCAGTAGCACGATGACGTCATCACGTCGACTACGTAGGATGATGTCATCACGTGGACTACATGGACACCTAGTAGGATGATGTCATCACGTGGACCACCAGTAGGATGATGACATCATGTAGACTGCGTGGACCACCAGTAGGATGATGTCATCATGTAGACTGCGTGGACCACCAGTAGGATGAGGTCATCATGTAGACTGCGTGGACCACCAGTAGGATGATGTCATCATGTAGACTGCGTGGACCACCAGTAGGATGATGATGACATGTAGACTGCGTGGACCACCAGTAGGATGATGTCATCATGTAGACTGCGTGGACCACCAGTAGGATGATGTCATCATGTAGACTGCGTGGACCACCAGTAGGATGATGACATCATGTAGACTGCGTGGACCACCAGTAGGATGATGACATCATGTAGACTGCGTGGACCACCAGTAGGATGATGTCATCATGTAGACTGCGTGGACCACCAGTAGGATGATGTCATCATGTAGACCACCAGTAGGATGATGTCATCATGTAGACTGCGTGGACCACCAGTAGGATGATGACATCATGTAGACTGCGTGGACCACCAGTAGGATGATGACATCATGTAGACTGTGTGGACCACCAGTAGGATGATGACATCATGTAGACTACGTGGACCACCAGTAGGATGATGACATCATGTAGACTGCGTGGACCACCAGTAGGATGATGACATCATGTAGACTGCGTGGACCACCAGTAGGATGATGCCATCATGTAGACTGCGTGGACCACCAGTAGGATGATGTCATCATGTAGACTGCGTGGACCACCAGTAGGATGATGTCATCATGTAGACTGCGTGGACCACCAGTAGGATGATGACATCATGTAGACCACCAGTAGGATGATGTCATCATGTAGACCACCAGTAGGATGATGACATCATGTAGACTGCGTGGACCACCAGTAGGATGATGACATCATGTAGACTGCGTGGACCACCAGTAGGATGATGTCATCATGTAGACTGCGTGGACCACCAGTAGGATGATGACATCATGTAGACCACCAGTAGGATGATGTCATCATGTAGACCACCAGTAGGATGATGACATCATGTAGACTGCGTGGACCACCAGTAGGATGATGTCATCATGTAGACTACGTGGACCACCAGTAGGATGATGTCATCATGTAGACTACGTGGACCACCAGTAGGATGATGACATCATGTAGACTACGTGGACCACCAGTAGGATGATGACATCATGTAGACTGCGTGGACCACCAGTAGGATGATGACATCATGTAGACTGCGTGGACCACCAGTAGGATGATGACATCATGTAGACTGCGTGGACCACCAGTAGGATGATGTCATCATGTAGACTGCGTGGACCACCAGTAGGATGATGTCATCATGTAGACTGCGTGGACCACCAGTAGGATGATGACATCATGTAGACCACCAGTAGGATGATGTCATCATGTAGACCACCAGTAGGATGATGACATCATGTAGACTGCGTGGACCACCAGTAGGATGATGACATCATGTAGACTGCGTGGACCACCAGTAGGATGATGTCATCATGTAGACTGCGTGGACCACCAGTAGGATGATGACATCATGTAGACCACCAGTAGGATGATGTCATCATGTAGACCACCAGTAGGATGATGACATCATGTAGACTGCGTGGACCACCAGTAGGATGATGTCATCATGTAGACCACCAGTAGGATGATGACATCATGTAGACTGCGTGGACCACCAGTAGGATGATGACATCATGTAGACTGCGTGGACCACCAGTAGGATGATGTCATCATGTAGACTGCGTGGACCACCAGTAGGATGATGACATCATGTAGACTGCGTGGACCACCAGTAGGATGATGTCATCATGTAGACTGCGTGGACCACCAGTAGGATGATGTCATCATGTAGACCACCAGTAGGATGATGTCATCATGTAGACCACCAGTAGGATGATGACATCATGTAGACTGTGTGGACCACCAGTAGGATGATGACATCATGTAGACTGTGTGGACCACCAGTAGGATGATGTCATCATGTAGACTGCGTGGACCACCAGTAGGATGATGTCATCACGTGGACTGCGTGGACCACCAGTAGGATGATGACATCATGTAGACTGTGTGGACCACCAGTAGGATGATGACATCATGTAGACTACGTGGACCACCAGTAGGATGATGACATCATGTAGACTGCGTGGACCACCAGTAGGATGATGACATCATGTAGACTGCGTGGACCACCAGTAGGATGATGACATCATGTAGACTGCGTGGACCACCAGTAGGATGATGTCATCATGTAGACTGCGTGGACCACCAGTAGGATGATGACATCATGTAGACCACCAGTAGGATGATGTCATCATGTAGACTGCGTGGACCACCAGTAGGATGATGACATCATGTAGACTGCGTGGACCACCAGTAGGATGATGTCATCATGTAGACTGCGTGGACCACCAGTAGGATGATGTCATCATGTAGACCACCAGTAGGATGATGTCATCATGTAGACCACCAGTAGGATGATGACATCATGTAGACTGTGTGGACCACCAGTAGGATGATGACATCATGTAGACTGCGTGGACCAC
This sequence comes from Nerophis ophidion, assembly GCF_033978795.1. Classification (NCBI taxonomy): domain Eukaryota; kingdom Metazoa; phylum Chordata; class Actinopteri; order Syngnathiformes; family Syngnathidae; genus Nerophis; species Nerophis ophidion. Next base: position 29,286,621 of record NC_084639.1, on the reverse strand, counting down.
CAGTAGGATGATGACATCATGTAGACTGCGTGGACCACCAGTAGGATGATGACATCATGTAGACTGCGTGGACCACCAGTAGGATGATGTCATCATGTAGACTGCGTGGACCACCAGTAGGATGTCATCATGTAGACCACCAGTAGGATGATGTCATCATGTAGACCACCAGTAGGATGATGACATCATGTAGACTGTGTGGACCACCAGTAGGATGATGACATCATGTAGACTGCGTGGACCACCAGTAGGATGATGACATCATGTAGACTACGTGGACCACCAGTAGGATGATGTCATCATGTAGACTACGTGGACGCCCAGTAGGATGATGACATCATGTAGACTGTGTGGACCACCAGTAGGATGATGTCATCATGTAGACTGCGTGGACCACCAGTAGGATGATGTCATCATGTAGACTACGTGGACGCCCAGTAGGATGATGTCATCACATTTAGGATATGGACACCAAGTAGGATGATGTCATCACATGGACTACATGGACACCAGTAGGATGATGTCATCACATGGACTACATGGACACCAGTAGGATGATGTCATCACGTCTACTACGTGGACGCCCAGTATGATGTCATCATGTTTTCGATTTGGACACCAAGTGTGATGATGTCATCACATGGACCGATTCTTAAGGTCAAAGGTCAACAGCATGAATTTTCTCTGACAATCAGACCTTTTTTTTCCTTCTACTTTCTGAGCGCTTGTCAGACTTTGTGCAATAAATCATTTTTCATATCAACAATGTTGTGAAGATATGCTGGCTTTCACACCTCATGACTGACGTGCTCATTGTTAGTTTGTGTGCACACAAGTTGTGTTGATGTGCTTGCTCATTGTTAGTTTGTGTGCACACAAGTTGTGTTGATGTGCTTGCTCATTGTTAGTTTGTGTGCACACAAGTTGTGTTGATGTGCTTGCTCATTGTTAGTTTGTGTGCACACAAGTTGTGTTGTGTTGATTCAACTCACAACCTTTACATTTGCCAACAAGGAAGGCAGACTGAGCGTGGCATCAAGGTGAATAAAAAGCTGTCTGATTAGTGGCAGACTGCAGGTGAGCCTGCCCCCCACTGAGCAGAGGCAGGTGGTTGCCATAGAAACCCAAACAAACCCAGAGGTGCACAAAATATGAAGCTCGTCAGCAACAGCCTTAGCTGCTTTGTTCTTTGTTGTGTAGGCCTGCACACATCTTGTGAAGTAGTCCATGACTGTTAGCACAAAGTCCTAAACAGGCTTACACTTTTCCAGCTGTCTTCCGTCTACGCCCGCTCACAGGTGGAGGCAAGAGCACCCCTGGGCGACGTGCCAAAACCTTCTAAAGCCAACTCGAGGACGTGGCAACAGACAAAAGCAAAGGTGAGACAACTCTCAGCGGTGGATCACTCGGCTGGTGCGTGAATGAAGGAGGCAGCGAGCTGCGAGAACTAAAGTGACTTGCAGGACACATGATTTAGAAATGATTGATTTATACACGCTAGTAAGGTCAGGTGCTGTACCTGACAAGTTTGGGCTAGTAGGGTCAAGTGCAGCCTTCATCAGAGGCTGCACTTGACCTGATGTCCGCTCTGATGAAGGCTGCACTTGACCTGATGTCCCCTCTGATGAAGGCTGCACTTGACCTGATGTCCCCTCTGATGAAGGCTGCACTTGACCTGATGTCCCCTCTGATGAAGGCTGCACTTGACCTGATGTCCCCTCTGATGAAGGCTGCACTTGACCTGATGTCCCCTCTGATGAAGGCTGCACTTGACCTGATGTCCCCTCTGATGAAGGCTGCACTTGACCTGATTTCCCCTCTGATGAAGGCTGCACTTGACCTGATGTCCCCTCTGATGAAGGCTGCACTTGACCTGATGTCCCCTCTGATGAAGGCTGCACTTGACCTGATGTCCCCTCTGATGAAGGCTGCACTTGACCTGATGTCCCCTCTGATGAAGGCTGCACTTGACCTGATTTCCCCTCTGATGAAGGCTGCACTTGACCTGATGTCCCCTCTGATGAAGGCTGCACTTGACCTGATGTCCCCTCTGATGAAGGCTGCACTTGACCTGATGTCCCCTCTGATGAAGGCTGCACTTGACCTTACTAGCCTATAGAAGTCAACCATTTGTAAATCCAGGTCAGTAGTCTACATGAAGCCCTTCAACAGGACTCATTGATCCTCCACACTTCCAACACACATTGCGGCCCTGGGCTTTCAAATCCATTCTTTATTTAGAAGGCAGAATATTAATTTGTACATTAATTATAATAACTGGTTGACAAAAACCTCTTATGGAACACGTTTCATGTACTCACAATTTCCTGGAGAAGAAAGGTGACGTCTAAGAACTATTGCTCCGCAGTTTGGCTGCCATTCATGTTAGTCATCATGTATCAGAATGACTTTTAAAATACTTTTATCATGGTTATAGCAAATAAATGAGTGTTGAGTGGAATCATCAGCCAGTGAATTGGATGACAAGCTAGTTGCCCACAGATTTCCACGCCTATTATTTAGTTACACAATGACTTCCTTCAAAATAAAAGCACATTTGTTTTAGATTTGTAACTGATGATGTATGAAAGCTCAATTGTGATGAAGTACAAACATCAAAATCAGTAAATATTTCAGCCATGACAACCACAGTTTGGACTGTAATGGAAGAGCAAATGTTTGTTTTGGGAGGAAAATATTTAAGACATTCCCAGCATGTGTTCCTAATGAAAAGGTTTGTTGAGACAGAAATGAGACCACATCACACAGCACATGAGACCACATCACACAGGACATGAGACCACATCACACAGGACATGAGACCACATCACACAGGACATGAGACCACATCACACAGGACATGAGACCACATCACACAGGACATGAGACCACATCACACAGGACATGAGACCACATCACACAGGACATGAGACCACATCACACAGGACATGAGACCACATCACACAGGACATGAGACCACATCACACAGCACATGAGACCACATCACACAGGACATGAGACCACATCACACAGGACATGAGACCACATCACACAGGACATGAGACCACATCACACAGGACATGAGACCACATCACACAGGACATGAGACCACATCACACAGGACATGAGACCACATCACACAGGACATGAGACCACATCACACAGGACATGAGACCACATCACACAGCACATGAGACCACATCACACAGGACATGAGACCACATCACACAGGACATGAGACCACATCACACAGGACATGAGACCACATCACACAGGACATGAGACCACATCACACAGGACATGAGACCACATCACACAGGACATGAGACCACATCACACAGGACATGAGACCACATCACACAGGACATGAGACCACATCACACAGGAAATCAAATTTGTAAATAAATGTTTTCTTTAGTTGACAACAACGTCCATCCATCCATTTCCTACTGCTTGTCTCCTTTGAGGTCGCGGGGGGCGCTGGAGCCTATCTCAGCTACAATCGGGCGGAAGGCGGTGTACACCCTGGACAAGTCGCCACCTCATCCCGGGGCCAACACAGATAGACAGACAACATTCACACACTAGGGACCATTCAGTGTTGCCAATAAACCTATCCCCAGGTGCATGTCTTTGGAGGTGGGAGGGGCCTCTCCCCAGGTGCATGTCCTTGGAGATGGGAGGGGCCTCTCCCCAGGTGCATGTCTTTGGAGGTGGGAGGGGCCTCTCCCCAGGTGCATGTCCTTGGAGATGGGAGGGGCCTCTCCCCAGGTGCATGTCCTTGGAGATGGGAGGGGCCTCTCCCCAGGTGCAAACGTCACTTCCTCTCATTTCTTCTTGGCCTTAGCTTTCTGCCTGTAGGCCGCACGTGCGGACAGTCCAAGGTCCAGCATCCCCGACGGCTTCATGACCTTGTAGGCGGCCGATCCGGGGATCCGTGCTCCCTTCAGCAAGACCACGTGTGGAAGCAGCGGCGGCGTCCTCAGACCGTAGGCCAGCGAGGGCGGGCCATGGACCGCCACCAGCAGCTGCTGACCCTGCCCTGCAGTCACCGCCACCCAGCCTGCACACAGCAATGGTTTCCATGACAACCCCGTGACTGACGCCTGCAGGCGCACCTTCTTGGTGTACCTGCGGACGACAGCTTGATGTCGGCCACGGCCTCCGTGTGACCTCGCCCTTCCAGCCGGAACTCTTGAGGAACCAACGCCGGGAAGTCCTTCATGCGATCTGCTCCTCCTGCTGGCACCTGCAGACACCCCCAAACTGCCATGACCCCCACTTGACCACTGACATTGTGACCTCTCACCCCCAAACTGCCATGACCCCCACTTGACCACCGACATTGTGACCTCTCACCCCCAAACTGCCATGACCCCCACTTGACCACTGACATTGTGACCTCTCACCCCCAAACTGCCATGACCCCCACTTGACCACCGACATTGTGACCTCTCACCCCCAAACTGCCATGACCCCCACTTGACCACCGACATTGTGACCTCTCACCCCCAAACTGCCATGACCCCCACTTGACCACCAACATTGTGACCTCTCACCCCCAAACTGCCATGACCCCCACTTGACCACTGACATTGTGACCTCTCACCCCCAAACTGCCATGACCCCCACTTGACCACTGACATTGTGACCTCTCACCCCCAAACTGCCATGACCCCCACTTGACCACTGACATTGTGACCTCTCACCCCCAAACTGCCATGACCCCCACTTGACCACTGACATTGTGACCTCTCACCCCCAAACTGCCATGACCCCCACTTGACCACTGACATTGTGACCTCTCACCCCCAAACTGCCATGACCCCCACTTGACCACTGACATTGTGACCTCTCACCCCCAAACTGCCATGACCCCCACTTGACCACTGACATTGTGACCTCTCACCCCCAAACTGCCATGACCCCCACTTGACCACTGACATTGTGACCTCTCACCCCCAAACTGCCATGACCCCCACTTGACCACTGACATTGTGACCTCTCACCCCCAAACTGCCATGACCCCCACTTGACCACTGACATTGTGACCTCTCACCCCCAAACTGCCATGACCCCCACTTGACCACCGACATTGTGACCTCTCACCCCCAAACTGCCATGACCCCCACTTGACCACTGACATTGTGACCTCTCACCCCCAAACTGCCATGACCCCCACTTGACCACCGACATTGTGACCTCTCACCCCCAAACTGCCATGACCCCCACTTGACCACTGACATTGTGACCTCTCACCCCCAAACTGCCATGACCCCCACTTGACCACCGACATTGTGACCTCTCACCCCCAAACTGCCATGACCCCCACTTGACCACTGACATTGTGACCTCTCACCCCCAAACTGCCATGACCCCCACTTGACCACTGACATTGTGACCTCTCACCCCCAAACTGCCATGACCCCCACTTGACCACTGACATTGTGACCTCTCACCCCCAAACTGCCATGACCCCCACTTGACCACTGACATTGTGACCTCTCACCCCCAAACTGCCATGACCCCCACTTGACCACCGACATTGTGACCTCTCACCCCCAAACTGCCATGACCCCCACTTGACCACTGACATTGTGACCTCTCACCCCCAGCAGCTGATGTCCAGCATGTTTCTGGTAGACACTGAGTGCCTTGTCCACAGTGGTGAGGTGAAGAGGCAGGTCAGCAGAGGTCAGCACAGAGAACCAGCAGGACTGCTCGCCCTGAAAGACAAAATTCACTTTTTACTTCACATCACAAACATCCAGGCAACGTTAACTAGCAGGTAAATGGTGAGTAGGAAGTTAACTAGCAGGTAAATGGTGAGTAGGAAGTTAACTAGCAGGTAAATGGTGAGTAGGAAGTTAACTTGCAGGTAAATGGTGAGTAGGAAGTTAACTAGCAGGTAAATGGTGAGTAGGAAGTTAACTAGCAGGTAAATGGTGAGTAGGAAGTTAACTTGCAGGTAAATGGTGAGTAGGAAGTTAACTAGCAGGTAAATGGTGAGTAGGAAGTTAACTAGCAGGTAAATGGTGAGTAGGAAGTTAACTAGCAGGTAAATGGTGAGTAGGAAGTTAACTAGCAGGTAAATGGTGAGTAGGAAGTTAACTAGCAGGTAAATGGTGAGTAGGAAGTTAACTTGCAGGTAAATGGTGAGTAGGAAGTTAACTAGCAGGTAAATGTGAGTAGGAAGTTAACTTGCAGGTAAATGGTGAGTAGGAAGTTAACTTGCAGGTAAATGGTGAGTAGGAAGTTAACTAGCAGGTAAATGGTGAGTAGGAAGTTAACTTGCAGGTAAATGGTGAGTAGGAAGTTAACTTGCAGGTAAATGGTGAGTAGGAAGTTAACTTGCAGGTAAATGGTGAGTAGGAAGTTAACTAGCAGGTAAATGGTGAGTAGGAAGTTAACTAGCAGGTAAATGGTGAGTAGGAAGTTAACTAGCAGGTAAATGGTGAGTAGGAAGTTAACTAGCAGGTAAATGGTGAGTAGGAAGTTAACTTGCAGGTAAATGGTGAGTAGGAAGTTAACTAGCAGGTAAATGGTGAGTAGGAAGTTAACTTGCAGGTAAATGGTGAGTAGGAAGTTAACTTGCAGGTAAATGGTGAGTAGGAAGTTAACTTGCAGGTAAATGGTGAGTAGGAAGTTAACTAGCAGGTAAATGGTGAGTAGGAAGTTAACTAGCAGGTAAATGGTGAGTAGGAAGTTAACTAGCAGGTAAATGGTGAGTAGGAAGTTAACTAGCAGGTAAATGGTGAGTAGGAAGTTAACTTGCAGGTAAATGGTGAGTAGGAAGTTAACTTGCAGGTAAATGGTGAGTAGGAAGTTAACTTGCAGGTAAATGGTGAGTAGGAAGTTAACTAGCAGGTACATGGTGAGTAGGAAGTTAACTTGCAGGTAAATGGTGAGTAGGAAGTTAACTTGCAGGTAAATGGTGAGTAGGAAGTTAACTAGCAGGTAAATGGTGAGTAGGAAGTTAACTAGCAGGTAAATGGTGAGTAGGAAGTTAACTAGCAGGTAAATGGTGAGTAGGAAGTTAACTAGCAGGTAAACAATCTTTTAGTTATTTGTATATCTTTCTTTCCAAATAGTTGAAGAAAGACCACTACAATATTTTGCACTGTTATACAATTTAATAAATCATAAACTGATGACATCATGCTGTATTTTACTTCTTTATCTCTTTTTCCAACCAAAAAAGCTTTGCTGTGATGAGGGGGTACTTGAATGAAGAACATGTTGACGGGGGTACATCACTGAAAAAAGGTTGAGAACCACTGCCTCAGACGGCACTGCAGGGTTTCCCACACATTCATTTATTTGGGGCGGCCCGCCATGAAAGAATTACAGCCGCCACAAATAAAAAAATTTTTTTTTTTAAATAAAAAACTATTAAAAAAAAATATATATTATTTTTTTCCGGCTTTTGACTCGCTCGGCCGCTCATAAAAGTAATGGGACTCTGTGAATGGAGCTTGTAGTTACATATTATATAAATATGTATATAAATATGTACACAAAAGTGTTGTAATTATATTCCAACTCCGCATTCTTCTTGGTCATCGCCGCCGCTGCCTCACCACCCCCAACCATACCACCACAAATAGATGCCTGACCTGTGGGAAACACTGCACTGTATCAAAAACCCACATCAATTTCTAAAAGATATCACCACACGGGCTCAGGAACACTTCATAAAACCACTGTCACTAAATACAGTTGGTCACTACATCTGTAAGTGCAAGTTAAAGCTCTACTATGCAAAGTGAAAGCCATTTATCAACAACATCCAGAAACACCGCCGGCTTCTCTGGGCCCGAGATCATCTAAGATGGACTGATGCAAAGTGGAAAAGTGTTCTGTGGTCTGACGAGTCCACATTTCAAATTGTTTTTGGAAATATTCAATATAGTGTCATTCGGAGCAAAGGGGAAGCAAACCATCCAGACTGTTATCGATGCAAAGTTCAAAAGCCAGCATGTGTGATGGTATGGGGGTGCATTAGTGCCAGAGGCATGGGTAACTTACACATGTGTGATGGTATGGGGGTGTATTAGTGCCCAAGACATGGGTAACTTACACATGTGTGATGGTATGGGGGTGTATTAGTGGCCAAGACATGGGTAACTTACACATGTGTGATGGTATGGGGGTGTATTAGTGAACAAGACATGGGTAACTTACACATGTGTGATGGTATGGGGGTGTATTAGTGCCCAAGGCATGGGTAACTTACACATCTGTGAAGGCACCATTAATGCTGAAAGGTACATACAGCTTTTGGAACAACATATGCTGCCATCTAAGTGCCGTTTTTTTCATGGACGCCCCTGCTTATTTCAGCAAGACAATGCCAAGCCACATTCAGCACGTGTTACAACAGCGTAGCTTTGTAATAAAAGAGTGTGGGTACTTTCCTGGCCTGCCTGCAGTCCAGACCTGTCTCCCATGGAAAATGTGTGGTGCATTATGAAGCGTAAAATAGGACAGCGGAGACCCCGGACTGTTGAAGGACTGAAGCTCTACATAAAACAAGAATGGGAAAGAATTCCACTTTCAAAGCTTCAACAATTAGTTTCCTCAGTTCCCAAACCTTTATTGAGTGTTGTTAAAAGAAAAGGTGATGTAACACAGTGGTGAACATGCCCTTTCCCAACTACTTTGGCACCTGTTGCAGCCATGAAATTCTATCTTAATTATTATTTGCAAAATAAAATAAAGTTCATGAGTTTGAACATCAAATATGTTGTCTTTGTAGCATATTCAACTGAATATGGCTTGAAAAGGATTTGCAAATCATTGTATTCTGTTTATATTTACATCTAACACCATTTGCCAACTCATATGGAAACGGGGTTTGTACATAAGTGACACACTTAGTGGAGCCACCACCCGCCACAGGAAACAGACACGCTGTACCGACGAGGAAGGGTCTGCAGCATGCAACAAGAGCAGTGGGACGCAGCGGCCATTCAGCAGGCAGACTAGCTCATGTCAGCAGCCAACGCCTGGCACAGACCCGAGCACACACAGGAGGATGTGTCTCCAAACACTCCAGGCAGTCGTACTGCAGGGATGGCCAGAAGACAAAGAGGAGGCCCCCGTACTCATCAGGGACTACTGGGCCATCAGAGATGAAATAAGCACACAGGATGGTGTGCTTCTCAGGAGCCAGTGTGTCATCATTCTGAAAGCCATGCATCTGGAAATGCATGTGGGTGGCAAAGCATGTTACAGACATGCCCACAATACACTGCTGAGGAGGATCCACTACAATCATGTGGGTGGCAAAGCATGTTACAGACATGCCCACAATACACTGTACTGGCCCGGCATGCAAGGGGAAGTCAGAGACTGTACAGCAGTGCTCCGGGTGTAAGGAGTATGCGCACCAACAAGAGAAAGAGACCATGATGTCACACCGCTCCCCACACGTCCATGGCAGCTGGTCAGCATGGACTTGTACAGCTAGGCAGCACACAACTTTTTGCTCGTGGTGGACCACAACTCCGACTTCTGGGAGATCAACCTGCTCCCTGACTTATCGGCCGACGCCACAATCTGACGAATCAAGGAACAGTTTAGCCATTTCGGATGGGGGAAGCCAGTTTGCATGCAGAGAAGTCTGGGCATCTGCGAGAGAGTGGGGCTTCGAACACGTCATGTCCTCAGCGCGGCACCCAAAAGCTGATGGCAAAGCAGAGTCAGCAGTAAAGATTGTTAAAGGCTTGTGGAAAAAGGCTGACCGTGCCAAAGAGGACCCCTGGAAGGCCGTCCTGCATTGGCGAAACACGCCCACTGAGGGCATGCATTGCAGCCCAGCACAGCGGCTCGTGCCAAGAAGGCTGAGAACACTTCTTTTGGTAGCCGACCAGCTCCTTGCACCTCAGGTCATCACAGGGGTTCCCAACTAGCTGAGGGGGAAGTACCAGGCGGCGAAGTTCGTGTATGACAAATCGGCAAGGGATCTGCCGGAGCTGAACGTCGGCCAGCCCGTCAGGATGAAGCCTCACCTGGGAGACAGGACGGGCAAATGGAGGCGAGGGGTGTGTCTGCCGCAGTCCGGTCCTGTCTGGTCGACGTAGAGGGGACTTTCAAACACACATGGACTGTGAATTTTGTTGAATTAAAAAGCACATTTGTAACTTAAGAGGAATGGGATGAAGTATTTCCAGGATAGCGGTCGTGTTGTGATGGGTGGGTGATGCTTGGAGGATCCTGCCCGTGAGTACTAGAAAACACTCTAGGTGTCAGGCAGTTATGTCATGTTTACAGGCTCTAATTAGCTTAAAGAACATATTTAGGCAGGTTTTACTTTCTGGGAAATAGATAACCATGGTCAGGCTTGGAAGCAATTGCCGCAATCAACAAGGGATGAGTGGAGCTCAAAGTCAAGTTCTCAAAACTAAAAGTTGCACACCTGCAGGAAGTCGATCCGAGCAAGAGCTCCCACAAAGAGACTCATTCCGGGCTTGAGTACGAAGGTGCGAGGTATGATAGCCCGCGTGGAAACCAGGGCTTTCACTTCCTGTTCATTCAGCAGAGCCAGGACCTGCAGACAATAGACGGTGGTTAGTGAGGAGCTGTATGAACAATGGAGGGTGGTTAGTGAGGAGCTGTATGAACAATGGAGGCTGGTTAGTGAGGAGCTGTATGAACAATGGAGGGTGGTTAGTGAGGAGCTGTATGAACAATGGAGGGTGGTTAGTGAGGAGCTGTATGAACAATGGAGGGTGGTTAGTGAGGAGCTGTATGAACAATGGAGGGTGGTTAGTGAGGAGCTGTATGAACAATGGAGGGTGGTTAGCCAGGAGCTGTATGAACAATGGAGGGTGGTTAGTGAGGAGCTGTATGAACAATGGAGGGTGGTTAGCCAGGAGCTGTATGAACAATGGAGGGTGGTTAGCCAGGAGCTGTATGAACAATGGAGGGTGGTTAGTGAGGAGCTGTATGAACAATGGAGGGTGGTTAGTGAGGAGCTGTATGAACAATGGAGGGTGGTTAGTGAGGAGCTGTATGAACAATGGAGGGTGGTTAGCGAGGAGCTGTATGAACAATGGAGGGTGGTTAGTGAGGAGCTGTATGAACAATGGAGGGTGGTTAGCGAGGAGCTGTATGAACAATGGAGGGTGGTTAGCCAGGAGCTGTATGAACAATGGAGGGTGGTTAGTGAGGAGCTGTATGAACAATGGAGGGTGGTTAGTGAGGAGCTGTATGAACAATGGAGGGTGGTTAGTGAGGAGCTGTATGAACAATGGAGGGTGGTTAGCGAGGAGCTGTATGAACAATGGAGGGTGGTTAGTGAGGAGCTGTATGAACAATGGAGGGTGGTTAGTGAGGAGCTGTATGAACAATGGAGGGTGGTTAGTGAGGAGCTGTATGAACAATGGAGGGTGGTTAGCCAGGAGCTGTATGAACAATGGAGGGTGGTTAGTGAGGAGCTGTATGAACAATGGAGGGTGGTTAGCCAGGAGCTGTATGAACAATGGAGGGTGGTTAGCCAGGAGCTGTATGAACAATGGAGGGTGGTTAGTGAGGAGCTGTATGAACAATGGAGGGTGGTTAGTGAGGAGCTGTATGAACAATGGAGGGTGGTTAGTGAGGAGCTGTATGAACAATGGAGGGTGGTTAGCGAGGAGCTGTATGAACAATGGAGGGTGGTTAGTGAGGAGCTGTATGAACAATGGAGGGTGGTTAGCGAGGAGCTGTATGAACAATGGAGGGTGGTTAGTGAGGAGCTGTATGAACAATGGAGGGTGGTTAGTGAGGAGCTGTATGAACAATGGAGTCTGGTTAGTGAGGAGCTGTATGAACAATGGAGGGTGGTTAGTGAGGAGCTGTATGAACAATGGAGGCTGGTTAGTGAGGAGCTGTATGAACAATGGAGGGTGGTTAGTGAGGAGCTGTATGAACAATGGAGGCTGGTTAGTGAGGAGCTGTATGAACAATGGAGGGTGGTTAGCGAGGAGCTGTATGAACAATGGAGGGTGGTTAGTGAGGAGCTGTATGAACAATGGAGGGTGGTTAGCGAGGAGCTGTATGAACAATGGAGGGTGGTTAGTGAGGAGCTGTATGAACAATGGAGGGTGGTTAGTGAGGAGCTGTATGAACAATGGAGGGTGGTTAGTGAGGAGCTGTATGAACAATGGAGGGTGGTTAGTGAGGTGCTGTATGAACAATGGAGGGTGGTTAGTGAGGTGCTGTATGAACAATGGAGGGTGGTTAGTGAGGAGCTGTATGAACAATGGAGGGTGGTTAGCGAGGAGCTGTATGAACAATGGAGGCTGGTTAGTGAGGAGCTGTATGAACAATGGAGGGTGGTTAGTGAGGAGCTGTATGAACAATGGAGGCTGGTTAGTGAGGAGCTGTATGAACAATGGAGGGTGGTTAGTGAGGAGCTGTATGAACAATGGAGGCTGGTTAGTGAGGAGCTGTATGAACAATGGAGGGTGGTTAGTGAGGAGCTGTATGAACAATGGAGGGTGGTTAGCGAGGAGCTGTATGAACAATGGAGGGTGGTTAGTGAGGAGCTGTATGAACAATGGAGGGTGGTTAGTGAGGAGCTGTATGAACAATGGAGGGTGGTTAGTGAGGAGCTGTATGAACAATGGAGGGTGGTTAGTGAGGAGCTGTATGAACAATGGAGGGTGGTTAGTGAGGAGCTGTATGAACAATGGAGGGTGGTTAGTGAGGAGCTGTATGAACAATGGAGGGTGGTTAGTGAGGAGCTGTATGAACAATGGAGGGTGGTTAGTGAGGAGCTGTATGAACAATGGAGGGTGGTGAGTGAGGAGCTGTATGAACAATGGAGGGTGGTTAGCGAGGAGCTGTATGAACAATGGAGGGTGGTTAGTGAGGAGCTGTATGAACAATGGAGGGTGGTTAGTGAGGAGCTGTATGAACAATGGAGGGTGGTTAGTGAGGAGCTGTATGAACAATGGAGGGTGGTTAGTGAGGAGCTGTATGAACAATGGAGGGTGGTTAGTGAGGAGCTGTATGAACAATGGAGGGTGGTGAGTGAGGAGCTGTATGAACAATGGAGGGTGGTTAGCGAGGAGCTGTATGAACAATGGAGGGTGGTTAGTGAGGAGCTGTATGAACAATGGAGGGTGGTTAGTGAGGAGCTGTATGAACAATGGAGGCTGGTTAGTGAGGAGCTGTATGAACAATGGAGGGTGGTTAGTGAGGAGCTGTATGAACAATGGAGGCTGGTTAGCGAGGAGCTGTATGAACAATGGAGGGTGGTTAGTGAGGAGCTGTATGAACAATGGAGGGTGGTTAGTGAGGAGCTGTATGAACAATGGAGGGTGGTTAGTGAGGAGCTGTATGAACAATGGAGGGTGGTTAGTGAGGAGCTGTATGAACAATGGAGGCTGGTTAGTGAGGAGCTGTATGAACAATGGAGGGTGGTTAGTGAGGAGCTGTATGAACAATGGAGGCTGGTTAGTGAGGAGCTGTATGAACAATGGAGGGTGGTTAGTGAGGAGCTGTATGAACAATGGAGGCTGGTTAGTGAGGAGCTGTATGAACAATGGAGGGTGGTTAGCGAGGAGCTGTATGAACAATGGAGGGTGGTTAGTGAGGAGCTGTATGAACAATGGAGGGTGGTTAGTGAGGAGCTGTATGAACAATGGAGGGTGGTTAGTGAGGAGCTGTATGAACAATGGAGGGTGGTTAGTGAGGAGCTGTATGAACAATGGAGGGTGGTTAGTGAGGAGCTGTATGAACAATGGAGGGTGGTTAGTGAGGTGCTGTATGAACAATGGAGGGTGGTTAGTGAGGTGCTGTATGAACAATGGAGGGTGGTTAGTGAGGAGCTGTATGAACAATGGAGGGTGGTTAGCGAGGAGCTGTATGAACAATGGAGGCTGGTTAGTGAGGAGCTGTATGAACAATGGAGGGTGGTTAGTGAGGAGCTGTATGAACAATGGAGGCTGGTTAGTGAGGAGCTGTATGAACAATGGAGGGTGGTTAGTGAGGAGCTGTATGAACAATGGAGGCTGGTTAGTGAGGAGCTGTATGAACAATGGAGGGTGGTTAGTGAGGAGCTGTATGAACAATGGAGGGTGGTTAGCGAGGAGCTGTATGAACAATGGAGGGTGGTTAGTGAGGAGCTGTATGAACAATGGAGGGTGGTTAGTGAGGAGCTGTATGAACAATGGAGGGTGGTTAGTGAGGAGCTGTATGAACAATGGAGGGTGGTTAGTGAGGAGCTGTATGAACAATGGAGGGTGGTTAGTGAGGAGCTGTATGAACAATGGAGGGTGGTTAGTGAGGAGCTGTATGAACAATGGAGGGTGGTTAGTGAGGAGCTGTATGAACAATGGAGGGTGGTTAGTGAGGAGCTGTATGAACAATGGAGGGTGGTGAGTGAGGAGCTGTATGAACAATGGAGGGTGGTTAGCGAGGAGCTGTATGAACAATGGAGGGTGGTTAGTGAGGAGCTGTATGAACAATGGAGGGTGGTTAGTGAGGAGCTGTATGAACAATGGAGGGTGGTTAGTGAGGAGCTGTATGAACAATGGAGGGTGGTTAGTGAGGAGCTGTATGAACAATGGAGGGTGGTTAGTGAGGAGCTGTATGAACAATGGAGGGTGGTGAGTGAGGAGCTGTATGAACAATGGAGGGTGGTTAGTGAGGAGCTGTATGAACAATGGAGGGTGGTTAGTGAGGAGCTGTATGAACAATGGAGGGTGGTTAGTGAGGAGCTGTATGAACAATGGAGGCTGGTTAGTGAGGAGCTGTATGAACAATGGAGGGTGGTTAGTGAGGAGCTGTATGAACAATGGAGGCTGGTTAGCGAGGAGCTGTATGAACAATGGAGGGTGGTTAGTGAGGAGCTGTATGAACAATGGAGGGTGGTTAGTGAGGAGCTGTATGAACAATGGAGGCTGGTTAGTGAGGAGCTGTATGAACAATGGAGGGTGGTTAGTGAGGAGCTGTATGAACAATGGAGGCTGGTTAGCGAGGAGCTGTATGAACAATGGAGGGTGGTTAGTGAGGAGCTGTATGAACAATGGAGGGTGGTTAGCGAGGAGCTGTATGAACAATGGAGGGTGGTTAGTGAGGAGCTGTATGAACAATGGAGGGTGGTTAGTGAGGAGCTGTATGAACAATGGAGGGTGGTTAGTGAGGAGCTGTATGAACAATGGAGGGTGGTTAGTGAGGAGCTGTATGAACAATGGAGGGTGGTTAGTGAGGAGCTGTATGAACAATGGAGGGTGGTTAGTGAGGAGCTGTATGAACAATGGAGGGTGGTTAGTGAGGAGCTGTATGAACAATGGAGGGTGGTTAGTGAGGAGCTGTATGAACAATGGAGGGTGGTTAGTGAGGAGCTGTATGAACAATGGAGGGTGGTTAGTGAGGTGCTGTATGAACAATGGAGGGTGGTTAGTGAGGTGCTGTATGAACAATGGAGGGTGGTTAGTGAGGAGCTGTATGAACAATGGAGGGTGGTTAGCGAGGAGCTGTATGAACAATGGAGGCTGGTTAGTGAGGAGCTGTATGAACAATGGAGGGTGGTTAGTGAGGAGCTGTATGAACAATGGAGGCTGGTTAGTGAGGAGCTGTATGAACAATGGAGGGTGGTTAGTGAGGAGCTGTATGAACAATGGAGGGTGGTTAGTGAGGAGCTGTATGAACAATGGAGGGTGGTTAGTGAGGAGCTGTATGAACAATGGAGGGTGGTTAGCGAGGAGCTGTATGAACAATGGAGGGTGGTTAGTGAGGAGCTGTATGAACAATGGAGGGTGGTTAGTGAGGAGCTGTATGAACAATGGAGGGTGGTTAGTGAGGAGCTGTATGAACAATGGAGGGTGGTTAGCGAGGAGCTGTATGAACAATGGAGGGTGGTTAGTGAGGAGCTGTATGAACAATGGAGGGTGGTTAGTGAGGAGCTGTATGAACAATGGAGGGTGGTTAGTGAGGAGCTGTATGAACAATGGAGGGTGGTTAGTGAGGAGCTGTATGAACAATGGAGGGTGGTTAGTGAGGAGCTGTATGAACAATGGAGGGTGGTTAGTGAGGAGCTGTATGAACAATGGAGGGTGGTTAGTGAGGAGCTGTATGAACAATGGAGGGTGGTTAGTGAGGAGCTGTATGAACAATGGAGGGTGGTTAGTGAGGAGCTGTATGAACAATGGAGGGTGGTGAGTGAGGAGCTGTATGAACAATGGAGGGTGGTTAGTGAGGAGCTGTATGAACAATGGAGGCTGGTTAGTGAGGAGCTGTATGAACAATGGAGGGTGGTTAGTGAGGAGCTGTATGAACAATGGAGGGTGGTTAGTGAGGAGCTGTATGAACAATGGAGGGTGGTGAGTGAGGAGCTGTATGAACAATGGAGGGTGGTTAGCGAGGAGCTGTATGAACAATGGAGGGTGGTTAGTGAGGAGCTGTATGAACAATGGAGGGTGGTTAGTGAGGAGCTGTATGAACAATGGAGGCTGGTTAGTGAGGAGCTGTATGAACAATGGAGGGTGGTTAGTGAGGAGCTGTATGAACAATGGAGGCTGGTTAGCGAGGAGCTGTATGAACAATGGAGGGTGGTTAGTGAGGAGCTGTATGAACAATGGAGGGTGGTTAGTGAGGAGCTGTATGAACAATGGAGGGTGGTTAGTGAGGAGCTGTATGAACAATGGAGGGTGGTTAGTGAGGAGCTGTATGAACAATGGAGGGTGGTTAGTGAGGAGCTGTATGAACAATGGAGGGTGGTTAGTGAGGAGCTGTATGAACAATGGAGGGTGGTGAGTGAGGAGCTGTATGAACAATGGAGGGTGGTTAGTGAGGAGCTGTATGAACAATGGAGGGTGGTTAGCGAGGAGCTGTATGAAAGTGTCAGAGTCTGGTCCTCACGTCATGTTCCTTCATGATTCCTGGTGTGTCAAACAGCCAGTGAGCGTCTTTCAGCTCGTTGTAGGTGAACTCATCTGCAGAGTCTTCTTTTTCTGTGGAAATCTTCATCAGTTACCACACCATTTACCAATCACAGACCTCACATTTCTCACCCGTGCTCAGTTCTTCCTCGCCGTTCTCCCCAAAAGCTAAACTGTCGGGGTCAAATGAGATCCCTCTCTGTCGGACTGTGGGCAGGAACGTTCTCCCAACACGACCTGGAAGTACACACATGCTCTTTTCTGTCTTTTATTCAAACAAAATTGAAATAATTGATATATACGACTCCACTTCAATCTTGTGGGCGGAGCCTCCTCTGAACAATGTTACAAGCCTTTTTATTGGTCAGTTTCACACGCAAAACACTAAAGACTGGTGGTTGGTGGATACTGACCAATAAAAATAATTGTTTAAAGGAGGCCCCGCCCACAAGATAGCACTTAAGGTGTAACCAAATTATTTGCAAGCAACAATATGTATTGGTTTGATTATTTTTACATTTTCAAATCCATTCTTTTTGGTAAAAAAAAAATTGGGGTCGCAAAAATATATATTTTTTTCTAATCCATTTACTTTGGGTTGCAGATCTTTTCCAGTTGCCAATTTTTTTTTCTTGTTTGCAAACCTTTTTTTGTTTGAAAATATTTTTTTATAATTTCCAATAATTTTTTTTTTTTTGCTCCAAATCTTTTTTGGGTTGCAATTCTTTTGGTTTTACGAACCGAAAAACAAACCCAAACTTTCTTGGGTTTGATAATCCATCCATCTGGCCCTGCGATGAGGTGGCGACTTGTCCAGGGTGTACACCGCCTTCCGCCCGATTGTAGCTGAGATAGGCGCCAGCGCCCCCCGCGAGACCAAAATGTGAATAAGCGGTGGAAAAATGGATCCATCCATCCATATTCTACCGCTTGTCTATTTTTTTCATTTCAAATCCAAATGGTTTGAAACATTTCTCCATGTAGCCCCTCCCCCTCACTTTACCCACTAAGTATCCCTGGCGACGGAAGTCTTGCAGCCTCTTCACTTCATCAGGCGGCATCTGCTCTTCCGTCTGCCCGCGCCATTCTCCCAGACGCTTCTGCCGCCGGAACATTCTGTACGGCGTGGGGTTGATGATGGGGAATTTGAGCAGGTTCAGAGTGGTCCCTGAATGCAACATGGTCACATGACAGTGGTTATTTTACACTCATGTTTATTTGTTATTCTGCATAATTGGTAACATTTGACAAACAGCATTTGTTGCTGCTGCTACTTATCTGCAAATTAAATACATCTTGAAATAATTACTTGATTGTGTTATTAATCATAATTGGAAATACAAACATGTGGTGTTGTTTTGTTATTGATTTGTTTATTTAGGGATTTAATTACTGATTTTATATTATGAACATCTTGTGTCAGCACTTGAATCATCTATTTTATCTGTCAAAGTCAGGGGGCGGGTCCAAACACCAGAGAAGTAGTACTGGTCATCTTCATGCTTTTTTAATCGCTCATAAGTAATGTCATTTTCTGAGATACTAACTTTGGAATTTTCATTGGTTTTCAGTTCTGTCAGGTTGAAACATTGACGACATCTATTAAACAAGACTAGAAGCAAAGATTCAGAGACAGAATTACATTTGGACTCAATCTTGAGGAGAGACACGCCCACTGTGCTCTCTGTACATTCTTCCACCACGCTCTGCCCAAAGATTGTTATACCCCTCCTCCTTTATTTGACTTTCTCCCCCCACCTGCCCACGGCTGCTTCCTGAGGGGAGTGGGTCGTAAACAGCGTTGCCTTCGGTTATCGTTACTGGGAGCAGGTGGGTCAAGTGTCTTCTTGCCCAAGGACACAACGGCAGTGACTAGAATGGCGGAAGCGGGGACCGAACCTCAAGTCGCTGGCGAGGCCGCTCTACCGCCCCACATTAATATTATATAATAAATATTGTCCCATCTTTGGGAGCCAGGTTCCCTTGGCCTCAGTCTGCACCTCCTCTCCAAGGCCCAGGCAAAGACCGATTTTTTAAATTTTATTTTAATCTTCTATTTTTTTCTCACCCCCCTTTGTTTACCTTTATCTCATCTTTTTTGTAAGGGGCGCTGGAAGCCGGCAGACCCGTCAGCGATCCTGTTCTGTCTCCCTGTAATGTTTGTCTAAACTTGAATGGGATTGTGCTGAAAATTTTAATTTTCCTGAAGGAACTCTCCTGACGGAATAAATAAAGTACTATCTAATCTGAGCCTCCATAATGACTAACACTGGCTCTTTGCGAAGAAGGCCACTCTAAAAAGGTCATCGGATCTCCCAGCATGCTTTGTGGATGTATGAGAACTCACCAGGCCAGGGGGAGATGGTGGCTTTACGATTGCTGGAGGTTTTGGATTTGCAGAAGTCGGACTCCAGCAAGGTGTTGAAGAGCGTGGACTTGCCCGCGTTGGTGCTCCCCACCAGGTAGACGTCACCTTTGTACTTCCAGGCGCTCTGCAGGCTGGAGATCAGACCCTCGATCCCGTATCCGGTCTTGGCGCTGACCAGGTGGACGTCGGTCACCTGGCTCCCAAAACCGGCTTCCTGGCAGTAGTGAGAGAGCTGCCGCTTGATGCGCTCCAGGTAGTTGGGAGAGTCTCCAGGGAGGAGATCGATCTTGTTGCCCAGGACCACGACGTGTTTGTTGGCGCCCACCAACTCCGCAAGGTCGGGAACCACCGAGTCCGGGACGTCCAGGAGGTCCACGCAGAGAAGCACCAGCGCTCTCTTCGAGCGGATGGTCTGCACCACGTGTCGGAACTGCTCCTTGGACACTTGGACGCTGACGACCGTCTGGTGATGGCGCAGGAGGTAGCAGCGCTGGCAGGTGGCGCCGCTCAGACCTTTGTCCTGCAGCAGGACTTTGTACTTCTCGCTGGGCAGGTACCCGGGGGCTCCCACGTCCCGGCAGTGCAGGATGCTGCCGCAGCCCCAGCAATGGGTGTCGCTGCTGGGTTCCTCCCAGTCTGGCGAACCATAGATCTTATGTTGGCCTTTCGGCGCCGCCGCCTTCTTCTTCTTCTTCTTAGAGGCCACCACGCTGGGGTCCAGCGGGAAGTCCTCGTCATGGAAATGGATGGGAGATTCCACCTCATGGTCCTTCCCGGGTCCGTCTTGGCCACCCCGGGCCGCATGTGGAGTCTGCTGGTGAGGACGGATCTCAGGGAGGGTCGGCCTTGGATCCGCACCCATCTCAAATTTGGGTTCCTCTTCTGGATCTGAGATACAAGTTCAACTTCACTGTTGACATTTCAATAACATTTTGTAGAATTATCACGTGATTACTGCCTTTTGATGTATCTTACCACATTCTGTGCCAGTACACACACACACACGCACGCACACACGCACACACACACGCACACACACACGCACACACACACACACACGTGGTGAACAACGTCAATCAAAAGCAATTCAAATATAGTGAAAACTAGTCAAATATAGTCATAGTTCACCTGTCAGCTCCACAAACATGAAGGTTTCTTCCTGGCTCGGGTCAACCACGCAGCTTCTTCCGGCTCCCCGGTGTCCGCCGTGGACATGGCGGGTCCAGGGGCGTCCTAGCTCGGCCTTCAAACCCGGAAGTGAGCCGCTCCCCCGAGCGGACGATCGCAGCACGCCACGGAAGTGAGCGGCCGCGCACGCAACCTTAAACATCTTAAACATCTTTAAACATCTTAAACATCTTAAACGTCTTAAACACCTTTAAACATCTTAAACATCTTTCACCGACTAGCACGCTGTCACGCCAAATGTCTTCCCTCCTACAAAAACCTTCTCACCCATTTACTTCCGGGGTCATGATTAATACAGATGTTTTGTTAACGCTATATTATAAAAATATAACGCTATATTATAAAAATACAGACGTTTTGTTAACGCTATATTATAAAAAAAATTCAAAAATGAAAAAAACTATTTACAAACACAAGCTATGGATGACGTAAAAGGAAACGTGAGGAAACGTGACCTCGAAAGTAAATGTGTCATCCCATAGCTTGAGTTTGTAAATTGTTCTTTGAATTTTATTTTTTATAATATAGCGTTAACAAAATGTCTGTATTAATCATGACCCCGGAAGTAAATGGGGAGGAAGGTCTTTTTTTGGAAGGGGGAAGAAATTTGGTGTGACAGCGCCAACGGCGGCTCCTGCTAAGGAAGTGACGTCAGCAGCATCCCGCCCCTAAAACGTGTCACGTAACAGCAGACTGACCAGCAGCCGACGTAATGACGTCACTGTAACACAGAAAGTGGCATAAAGAGGAGGTGTTACTCTGCTTCGACTCGGGAAGTAAACACCGAAAGTATTTTATTTCTGTTTGAAAGGGTACAGTATTATAAAGTGTGTTTTATATGAAATGTTAAATGTTAGTTGTTAAGTGTGTTTTATCAACGATGTTAAATGTTAGTTGTATAAAGTGTGTTTTATCGACAATGTTTTAAACCAGTTCGACATTATTGCGTAAACACCTTAAAGACAACAACAATGTTGAGGGGAGCGAGACCTCCAGCGAGGTTGTTAGTAGAGTGATCCCTCGCGGTGAGACGATCTTTGAGTGTTTGACAGGACTTCCCCTCGGTGAGACGATCTTTGACTGTTTGACAGCTCTGCAGGACCAAGTTCACTTGCCACATGGTCCACTTTTCCTCAGTGAAACGATCTTTGAGTGTTGGACAGGACTTCTCCTGGGTGAGACGATCTTTGAGCGTTGGACAGGACTTCCCTGTGGGACGGAGTGTACTTGCACCATGGTCCACTTGTGCAGCTACGCGCGCCTGCTGGGCCGCCTCACACCTGCTGCTGGCGGCACTCAGCATTCCAACCGGAACCAAATTACTTTTGTGAGTTCAGAACCCAAAATGGAAATGTCAGTTTAGAAGGGAGCTATAATTAGTCTTGTTATTGAATTATTGCGTGAAGTAAATGAAGGTGTGCTAAGAAAAAGGGATCGTTAGGGGTCACCTTGGACTTGGGAGCAAGGTGGAAGCTTTAATAGGGGTCACCTTGGACTTGGGAGCAAGGTGGAAGCTTTAATAGGGGTCACCTTGGACTTGGGAGAGAGGTGGGAGCTTTAATAGGGGTCACCTTGGACTTGGGAGCAAGGTGGAAGCTTTAATAGGGGTCACCTTGGACTTGGGAGCAAGGTGGAAGCTTTAATAGGGGTCACCTTGGACTTGGGAGAGAGGTGGGAGCTTTAATAGGGGTCACCTTGGACTTGGGAGCAAGGTGGAAGCTTTAATAGGGGTCACCTTGGACTTGGGAGCGAGGTGGAAGCTTTAATAGGAGTCACCTTGGACTTGGGAGCGAGGTGGAAGCTTTAATAGGGGTCACCTTGGACTTGGGAGCAAGGTGGAAGCTTTAATAGGGGTCACCTTGGACTTGGGACCGAGGTGGAAGCTTTAATAGGGGTCACCTTGGACTTGGGACCGAGGTGGAAGCTTTAAAAGGGGTCACCTTGGACTTGGGACCAAGGTGGAAGCTTTAATAGGGGTCACCTTGGACTTGGGAGCAAGGTGGAAGCTTTAATAAAGGTCACCTTGGACTTGGGAGCAAGGTGGAAGCTTTAATAGGGGTCACCTTGGACTTGGGAGCAAGGTGGAAGCTTTAATAAAGGTCACCTTGGACTTGGGAGCAAGGTGGAAGCTTTAATAGGGGTCACCTTGGACTTGGGAGCAAGGTGGAAGCTTTAATAGGGGTCACCTTGGACTTGGGAGCGAGGTGTAAGCTTTAATAGGGGTCACCTTGGACTTGGGAGCGAGGTGGAAGCTTTAATAGGGGTCACCTTGGACTTGGGACAGAGGTGGAAGCTTTAATAGGGGTCACCTTGGACTTGGGAGAGAGGTGGAAGCTTTAATAGGGGTCACCTTGGACTTGGGAGAGAGGTGGGAGCTTTAATAGGGGTCACCTTGGACTTGGGAGCGAGGTGGAAGCTTTAATAGGGGTCACCTTGGACTTGGGACAGAGGTGGAAGCTTTAATAGGGGTCACCTTGGACTTGGAAGTGAGGTGGGAGCTTTAATAGGGGTCACCTTGGACTTGGAAGTGAGGTGGGAGCTTTAATAGGGGTCACCTTGGACTTGGGAGCGAGGTGGGAGCTTTAATAGGGGTCACCTTGGACTTGGGAGCGAGGTGTAAGCTTTAATAGGGGTCACCTTGGACTTGGGAGCGAGGTGGAAGCTTTAATAGGGGTCACCTTGGACTTGGGACCGAGGTGGAAGCTTTAATAGGGGTCACCTTGGACTTGGGAGCGAGATGGAAGCTTTGATAGGGGTCACCTTGGACTTGGGAGAGAGGTGGGAGCTTTAATAGGGGTCACCTTGGACTTGGGAGCGAGGTGGAAGCTTTAATAGGCGTCACCTTGGACTTGGGAGCGAGGTGTAAGCTTTAATAGGGGTCACCTTGGACTTGGGAGAGAGGTGGAAGCTTTAATAGGCGTCACCTTGGACTTGGGAGCGAGGTGTAAGCTTTAATAGGGGTCACCTTGGACTTGGGAGCGAGGTGGAAGCTTTAATAGGGGTCACCTTGGACTTGGGAGCGAGGTGGAAGCTTTAATAGGGGTCACCTTGGACTTGGGACAGAGGTGGAAGCTTTAATAGGGGTCACCTTGGACTTGGGAGCGAGGTGGAAGCTTTAATAGGGGTCACCTTGGACTTGGGACAGAGGTGGAAGCTTTAATAGGGGTCACCTTGGACTTGGGAGCGGGGTGGAAGCTCTAATAGGGGTCACCTTGGACTTGGGAGCGGGGTGGAAGCTTTAATAGAGGTCACCTTGGACTTGGGAGAGAGGTGGGAGCTTTAATAGGGGTCACCTTGGACTTGGGAGCGGGGTGGAAGCTTTAATAGGGGTCACCTTGGACTTGGGACAGAGGTGGAAGCTTTAATAGGGGTCACTTTGGACTTGGAAGTGAGGTGGGAGCTTTAATAGGGGTCACCTTGGACTTGGAAGTGAGGTGGGAGCTTTAATAGGGGTCACCTTGGACTTGGGAGCGAGGTGGAAGCTTTAATAGGGGTCACCTTGGACTTGGGACCGAGGTGGAAGCTTTAATAGGGGTCACCTTGGACTTGGGAGCGAGATGGAAGCTTTGATAGGGGTCACCTTGGACTTGGGAGAGAGGTGGGAGCTTTAATAGGGGTCACCTTGGACTTGGGAGCGAGGTGGAAGCTTTAATAGGGGTCACCTTGGACTTGGGAGCGAGATGGAAGATTTGATAGGGGTCACCTTGGACTTGGGACCGAGGTGGAAGCTTTAATAGGGGTCACCTTGGACTTGGGAGCGAGATGGAAGCTTTGATAGGGGTCACCTTGGACTTGGGAGAGAGGTGGGAGCTTTAATAGGGGTCACCTTGGACTTGGGAGCGAGGTGGAAGCTTTAATAGGCGTCACCTTGGACTTGGGAGCGAGGTGTAAGCTTTAATACGGGTCACCTTGGACTTGGGAGAGAGGTGGAAGCTTTAATAGGGGTCACCTTGGACTTGGGAGCGAGGTGGAAGCTTTAATAGGGGTCACCTTGGACTTGGGAGCGAGATGGAAGCTTTGATAGGGGTCACCTTGGACTTGGGAGAGAGGTGGGAACTTTAATAGGGGTCACCTTGGACTTGGGAGCAAGGTGGAAGCTTTAATAGGGGTCACCTTGGACTTGGGAGCAAGGTGGAAGCTTTAATAGGGGTCACCTTGGACTTGGGAGCGAGGTGTAAGCTTTAATAGGGGTCACCTTGGACTTGGGAGCGAGGTGCAAGCTTTAATAGGGGTCACCTTGGACTTGGGAGAGAGGTGGAAGCTTTAATAGGCGTCACCTTGGACTTGGGAGCGAGGTGTAAGCTTTAATAGGGGTCACCTTGGACTTGGGAGCGAGGTGGAAGCTTTAATAGGGGTCACCTTGGACTTGGGAGCGAGGTGGAAGCTTTAATAGGGGTCACCTTGGACTTGGGACAGAGGTGGAAGCTTTAATAGGGGTCACCTTGGACTTGGGAGCGAGGTGGAAGCTTTAATAGGGGTCACCTTGGACTTGGGACAGAGGTGGAAGCTTTAATAGGGGTCACCTTGGACTTGGAAGTGAGGTGGGAGCTTTAATAGGGGTCACCTTGGACATGGGAGCGAGGTGGAAGCTCTAATAGGGGTCACCTTGGACTTGGGAGCGAGGTGGAAGCTTTAATAGGGGTCACCTTGGACTTGGGAGCGAGGTGGAAGCTTTAATAGGGGTCACCTTGGACTTGGGAGCGGGGTGGAAGCTTTAATAGGGGTCACCTTGGACTTGGGAGCGGGGTGGAAGCTTTAATAGGGGTCACCTTGGACTTGGGAGCGGGGTGGAAGCTTTAATAGGGTTCACCTTGGACTTGGGACAGAGGTGGAAGCTTTAATAGGGGTCACCTTGGACTTGGGAGCGGGGTGGAAGCTTTAATAGGGGTCACCTTGGACTTGGGAGCGGGGTGGAAGCTTTAATAGAGGTCACCTTGGACTTGGGAGAGAGGTGGGAGCTTTAATAGGGGTCACCTTGGACTTGGGAGCGAGGTGGAAGCTTTAATAGGGGTCACCTTGGACTTGGGACCGAGGTGGAAGCTTTAATAGGGGTCACCTTGGACTTGGGAGCGAGATGGAAGCTTTGATAGGGGTCACCTTGGAATTGGGAGAGAGGTGGGAGCTTTAATAGGGGTCACCTTGGACTTGGGAGCGAGGTGGAAGCTTTAATAGGCGTCACCTTGGACTTGGGAGCGAGGTGTAAGCTTTAATAGGGGTCACCTTGGACTTGGGAGAGAGGTGGAAGCTTTAATAGGCGTCACCTTGGACTTGGGAGCGAGGTGTAAGCTTTAATAGGGGTCACCTTGGACTTGGGAGCGAGGTGGAAGCTTTAATAGGGGTCACCTTGGACTTGGGAGCGAGGTGGAAGCTTTAATAGGGGTCACCTTGGACTTGGGACAGAGGTGGAAGCTTTAATAGGGGTCACCTTGGACTTGGGAGCGAGGTGGAAGCTTTAATAGGGGTCACCTTGGACTTGGGACAGAGGTGGAAGCTTTAATAGGGGTCACCTTGGACTTGGAAGTGAGGTGGGAGCTTTAATAGGGGTCACCTTGGACTTGGGAGCGAGGTGGAAGCTTTAATAGGGGTCACCTTGGACTTGGGAGCGAGGTGGAAGCTTTAATAGGGGTCACCTTGGACTTGGGAGCGAGGTGGAAGCTTTAATAGGGGTCACCTTGGACTTGGGAGCGGGGTGGAAGCTTTAATAGGGGTCACCTTGGACTTGGGAGCGGGGTGGAAGCTTTAATAGAGGTCACCTTGGACTTGGGACCGAGGTGGAAGCTTTAATAGGGGTCACCTTGGACTTGGGACAGAGGTGGAAGCTTTAATAGGGGTCACCTTGGACTTGGGACAGAGGTGGAAGCTTTAATAGGGGTCACCTTGGACTTGGGAGCGAGGTGGAAGCTTTAATAGGGGTCACCTTGGACTTGGGAGAGAGGTGGAAGCTTTAATAGGGGTCACCTTGGACTTGGGAGCGAGGTGGAAGCTTTAATAGGGGTCACCTTGGACTTGGGACAGAGGTGGAAGCTTTAATAGGGGTCACCTTGGAATTGGGAGCGAGGTGGAAGCTTTAATAGGGGTCACCTTGGACTTGGGACAGAGGTGGAAGCTTTAATAGGGGTCACCTTGGACTTGGGAGCGGGGTGGAAGCTTTAATAGGGGTCACCTTGGACTTGGGAGCGGGGTGGAAGCTTTAATAGAGGTCACCTTGGACTTGGGACCGAGGTGGAAGCTTTAATAGGGGTCACCTTGGACTTGGGACAGAGGTGGAAGCTTTAATAGGGGTCACCTTGGACTTGGGACAGAGGTGGAAGCTTTAATAGGGGTCACCTTGGACTTGGGAGCGAGGTGGAAGCTTTAATAGGGGTCACCTTGGACTTGGGAGAGAGGTGGAAGCTTTAATAGGGGTCACCTTGGACTTGGGAGCGAGGTGGAAGCTTTAATAGGGGTCACCTTGGACTTGGGACAGAGGTGGAAGCTTTAATAGGGGTCACCTTGGAATTGGGAGCGAGGTGGAAGCTTTAATAGGGGTCACCTTGGACTTGGGACAGAGGTGGAAGCTTTAATAGGGGTCACCTTGGACTTGGGAGCGAGGTGGAAGCTTTAATAGGGGTCACCTTGGACTTGGGAGCGGGGTGGAAGCTTTAATAGGGTCACCTTGGACTTGGGACAGAGGTGGAAGCTTTAATAGGGGTCACCTTGGACTTGGGAGCGAGGTGGAAGCTTTAATAGGGGTCACCTTGGACTTGGGACAGAGGTGGAAGCTTTAATAGGGGTCACCTTGGACTTGGAAGTGAGGTGGGAGCTTTAATAGGGGTCACCTTGGACTTGGGAGCGAGGTGGAAGCTTTAATAGGGGTCACCTTGGACTTGGGAGCGAGGTGGAAGCTTTAATAGGGGTCACCTTGGACTTGGGAGCGAGGTGGAAGCTTTAATAGGGGTCACCTTGGACTTGGGAGCGGGGTGGAAGCTTTAATAGGGGTCACCTTGGACTTGGGAGCGGGGTGGAAGCTTTAATAGAGGTCACCTTGGACTTGGGACCGAGGTGGAAGCTTTAATAGGGGTCACCTTGGACTTGGGACAGAGGTGGAAGCTTTAATAGGGGTCACCTTGGACTTGGGAGCGAGGTGGAAGCTTTAATAGGGGTCACCTTGGACTTGGGAGCGGGGTGGAAGCTTTAATAGGGGTCACCTTGGACTTGGGAGCGGGGTGGAAGCTTTAATAGAGGTCACCTTGGACTTGGGACCGAGGTGGAAGCTTTAATAGGGGTCACCTTGGACTTGGGACAGAGGTGGAAGCTTTAATAGGGGTCACCTTGGACTTGGGACAGAGGTGGAAGCTTTAATAGGGGTCACCTTGGACTTGGGAGCGAGGTGGAAGCTTTAATAGGGGTCACCTTGGACTTGGGAGAGAGGTGGAAGCTTTAATAGGGGTCACCTTGGACTTGGGAGCGAGGTGGAAGCTTTAATAGGGGTCACCTTGGACTTGGGACAGAGGTGGAAGCTTTAATAGGGGTTACCTTGGACTTGGGAGCGAGGTGGAAGCTTTAATAGGGGTCACCTTGGACTTGGGACAGAGGTGGAAGCTTTAATAGGGGTCACCTTGGACTTGGGAGCGAGGTGGAAGCTTTAATAGGGGTCACCTTGGACTTGGGAGCGGGGTGGAGGCTTTAATAGGGTCACCTTGGACTTGGGAGCGAGATGGAAGCTTTAATAGGGGTCACCTTGGACTTGGGACAGAGGTGGAAGCTTTAATAGGGGTCACCTTGGACTTGGGACAGAGGTGGAAGCTTTAATAGGGGTCACCTTGGACTTGGGAGCGAGGTGTAAGCTTTAATAGGGGTCACCTTGGACTTGGGAGCGGGGTGGAAGCTTTAATAGGGGTCACCTTGGACTTGGGAGCGAGGTGGAAGCTTTAATAGGGGTCACCTTGGACTTGGGAGAGAGGTGGAAGCTTTAATAGGGGTCACCTTGGACTTGGGAGCAAGGTGGAAGCTTTAATAGGGGTCACCTTGGACTTGGGAGCGGGGTGGAAGCTTTAATAGGGGTCACCTTGGACTTGGGAGCGAGGTGGGAGCTTTAATAGGGGTCACTTTGGACTTGGGAGCGGGGTGGAAGCTTTAATAGGGGTCACCTTGGACTTGGGACAGAGGTGGAAGCTTTAATAGGGGTCACCTTGGACTTGGGAGCAAGGTGGAAGCTTTAATAGGGGTCACCTTGGACTTGGGAGCGAGGTGGAAGCTTTAATAGGGGTCACCTTGGACTTGGGAGCGAGGTGGGAGCTTTAATAGGGGTCACCTTGGACTTGGGAGCGGGGTGGAAGCTTTAATAGGGGTCACCTTGGACTTGGGAGCGAGGTGGAAGCTTTAATAGGGGTCACCTTGGACTTGGGAGCGAGGTGGAAGCTTTAATAGGGGTCACCTTGGACTTGGGAGCGGGGTGGAAGCTTTAATAGGGGTCACCTTGGACTTGGGAGCGAGGTGGAAGCTTTAATAGGGGTCACCTTGGACTTGGGAGCGGGGTGGAAGGTTTAATAGGGGTCACCTTGGACTTGGGACAGAGGTGGAAGCTTTAATAGGGGTCACCTTGGACTTGGGAGCGAGGTGGAAGCTTTAAGTTGAAAGCACATGACTTTACTTTGGAATATTTGTCTTGGTTTTGGTTTGATTTCCTGATTGAAATGCCGTCTCTTGTGAGCAGCAAGCCGCCGCTCACCTTCCCGCCACAGCGCCCCAACGCCAAGGACCTCTCTACGAGTTCCGGACCTACAGAATCCGTCCCGACCGAACGGCCGCCTTCCTGAGGCTGACCAATGACAAGATCCACCTCAGGACCGCCCACTCGCAGCTGATTGGCTACTGGAGTGTGGAGTACGGCGGCCTGAACCAGGTCTTCCATATTTGGAAGTACGGTGAGAATGTGGTCACAGCTCCGCCTTCCAGGACGTGGAGTGCTGTGACTAAGCCCCGCCCCCTGCCCCTCAGACTCTTTCTCCCAGCGGGCGGCGGTCCGCTCGGCGCTGGCCCAGGATCCGCGCTGGATGTCGGAGTACATCTCCCAGGCCATTCCCATGCTGACCTGGCAGGACAACCACGTCACCACCTTGTTGCCGTGGAGCCGCCTGCGCACGCCGCCGCTGGAGGGCGGTAAGCCCCGCCCACAAGGTCTGCATCCGTCTCCGTGCTGACCTCACCTGCGTCTTTCCAGGTGCTTTTGAACTGGCGTCCTTCAAGATGCGTCTGGGGGGGCCGCCACTTTGGGGCAGAAGCCTGCAGCATGCCATGGCCTCCCATGATGCACCTGGACACGCCCACTTGGTCGCCGCTTTTCACAGCGAGATTGGCCACCTGGACACAGGTGATGTGTGTGTGTGTGTGTGTGTGTGTGTGTGTAAGGCGCTGACACGAGAACCAGACAACAACGCAGGTCACGTGATCACAATATCCAGTATCATGACAGCTGTTTGATGTTGCCATGACGACACGTATCTTCTCCTGCAGTTCACGCCCTCTGGTGGTTCGAGAGCGCCGACAAACGACGTCAAGTTCAAGGCGACGCCATGGCCGAAGTTGCAGGTGATATCATACGGATCAACCACTCTATAACCTGTATCGATCGATAAGCTAAATTGATCAATAACCTATATTGATTGATCACCTGTTTGATTGATAAGCTAAATCGATCAATAACCTGAATTGATCGATAACCTGAATCTATCAATAACCTGTATCGATTGAAAATCTGTTTGAGCGATAAACTAAATTGATCAATAACCTGAATCAATAAATAACCTGTTTGATCGATAAGTTAAATCAATTAAAAACCTGAATCGATCAATGACCTGTATCGATTGATAGCTTGTTTGATCGATGAGCTAAATCGATCAATAACCTGACAGGATCAATAACGTAACTTGTGTGTCCCTCAGTCCACGTGCACACGCGGGACAACAAAGTTATGTTTGCGTGTTCCTTCTCGCCACTCAAGTGACTTCCTGTCGTCAGACCACGAGGACTTCCCCTTTAAGCCTTGCTGTCAATCATGGGTTGTGGGCGGGGCTTGGAGACATACTTCAAAATAAAGTTGGGGACTAAAGTTTGTGTCCGACTTTGTCACTTCTGGCATCCTAGTAGCAAACATGGCGACCCACAGGAGATATTAATCCACACACAAGAACCGAACCACCAGGATCCACTGGAACTGACCCAGAAGTAAACCCACTATAGCTGATCCACAGAACTGATCCAATTGGACCCACCAAGAAAAAGTAAACTCACTAGATCTGACCTGCTCCGATCCACCAGGACTGACTCAGATGAAGTAAAGCCACAAGATCCTCCCCACAGAAGTGATCCACTATGAACTGTAATACCCAGAAGAAGTACACTCACTCAAGATGACCCACAGACTCACCAATATTCATCCATGGGGACTGGACCCGGAAGAAGTCACCTGGTGGATCTTACCCACAGAACTGACTGACTAGGAATGACAAAAACCGAACCAGTGTGCTCCACAAACCTACAAGAGCCGGCCCATTAGGATCCACCAGGATGAACAAGAATTGATCCACCAGGGTTAACAAAAGTGATTCACCAGGACCGACTCACCCAGGAGAAGTAAACCCACAAGATCCTACCCACCTGGTCCACCCAGATGAAGTAAACCCACAAGATCCTACCCACCAGGTCCACCCAGAAGAAGTAAACCCACAAGATCCCACCCACCTGGTCCACCCAGATGAAGTAAACCCACAAGATCCTACCCACCTGGTCCACCCAGATGAAGTAAACCCACAATATCCTACCCACCTGGTCCACCCAGGAGAAGTAAACCCACAAGATCCTACCCACCTGGTCCACCCAGATGAAGTAAACCCACAAGATCCTGCACACCTGGTCCACCCAGATGAAGTAAACCCACAAGATCCTACCCACCAGGTCCACCCAGAAGAAGTAAACCCACAAGATCCCACCCACCAGGCCCACCCAGATGAAGTAAACCCACAAGATCCCACCCACCAGGTCCACCCAGATGAAGTAAACCCACAAGATCCTACCCACCAGGTCCACCCAGAAGAAGTAAACCCACAAGATCCCACCCACCTGGTCCACCCAGATGAAGTAAACCCACAAGATCCTACCCACCTGGTCCACCCAGATGAAGTAAACCCACAATATCCTACCCACCTGGTCCACCCAGATGAAGTAAACCCACAATATCCCACCCACCTGGTCCACCCAGGAGAAGTAAACCCACAAGATCCTACCCACCTGGTCCACCCAGATGAAGTAAACCCACAAGATCCTGCACACCTGGTCCACCCAGATGAAGTAAACCCACAAGATCCTACCCACCAGGTCCACCCAGAAGAAGTAAACCCACAAGATCCCACCCACCAGGTCCACCCAGATGAAGTAAACCCACAAGATCCCACCCACCAGGTCCACCCAGATGAAGTAAACCCACAAGATCCTACCCACCAGGTCCACCCAGAAGAAGTAAACCCACAATATCCTACCCACCTGGTCCACCCAGGAGAAGTAAACCCACAAGATCCCACCCACCAGGTCCACCCAGATGAAGTAAACCCACAAGATCCCACCCACCAGGTCCACCCAGATGAAGTAAACCCACAATATCCTACCCACCTGGTCCACCCAGGAGAAGTAAACCCACAAGATCCCACCCACCAGGTCCACCCAGATGAAGTAAACCCACAATATCCTACCCACCTGGTCCACCCAGGAGAAGTAAACCCACAATATCCTACCCACCTGGTCCACCCAGGAGAAGTAAACCCACAAGATCCCACCCACCAGGTACACCCAGATGAAGTAAACCCACAATATCCTACCCACCTGGTCCACCCAGGAGAAGTAAACCCACAAGATCCTACCCACCAGAAGTAAACCCACAAGATCCTGCACACCTGGTCCACCCAGATGAAATAAACCCACAAGATCCTGCACACCTGGTCCACCCAGATGAAGTAAACCCACAAGATCCTACCCACCTGGTCCACCCAGATGAAGTAAACCCACAAGATCCTACCCACCTGGTCCACCCAGATGAAGTAAACCCACAAGATCCTTGTCACAGAACTGATCCACCATGAAGAGGTGCAAATGGACTTTAGACCTGGACTGGTTTAGTCAACATGACCCAAAAACTAATCAATACTAATCAGCAAGTTTGTTTTGTTTCCTTCAAAATAAAAGCCGGACCGTGGATTTGTGTGATTTTATTGTGGTAAGTAACAGTTTTGTGTCACGTTTGAAAAGATTCTTTTTTGGCGTTGGATTTAAATTCAACTTTAGAAAAAACAGTTGAGGTATTTGTACGGCAAAATCAACACTTTGATTGGCAGTGGAAGCAACAACAACAACAGGAAATGAAGGATAAATACAAGTTGTGATTTGAAAGGATTTGGACTCTTCATCAAATGATTGAACAACAACAACAACAACAACAACAAAAATGGCGGCCGGCACCGCTTCAAGTTTCTTTGCTTTGAAATCCACGGCGGGCGTCAGGCCACGCCTCCACAGGAAATCACTTGCATTGAGTGGCGTGACTCCTCCCACCACGCGGAGACACAGAAAAGTGC
>NC_084639.1:29246089-29248589 GCF_033978795.1 Nerophis ophidion | reverse complement strand
AGTCTGATTTGCTGCTAAATACACAATTGCTATGTACAACAACAACAACGTCTGATTTGCTGCTAAATACACAATTGCTATGTACAACAACAACAACAACAAGTCTGATCTGCTGCTAAATACACAACTGCCATGTACAACAACAACAACAACAAGTCTGATTTGCTGCTAAATACACACTTGCTATGTACAACAACAACAACAAGTCTGATTTGCTGCTAAATACACAATTGCTATGTACAACAACAACAACAAGTCTGATTTGCTGCTAAATACACAATTGCTATGTACAACAACAACAACAAGTCTGATCTGCTGCTAAATACACAATTGCTATGTACAACAAGAAGAATTCTGATTTGCTGCTAAATACACAATTGCTATGTACAACAACAACAACCACTCTGATCTGCTGCTAAATACACAATTGCTATGTACAACAACAACAACAAGTCGGATTTGCTGCTAAATACACAATTGCTATGTACAACAACAACAACAAGTCTGATTTGCTGCTAAATACACAATTGCTATGTACAACAACGTCTGATTTGCTGCTAAATACACAATTGCTATGTACAACAACAACAACAATGATCTGCTACTAAATACACAATTGCTATGTACAACAACAACAACAACAACAATGATCTGCTACTAAATACACAACTGCTATGTACAACAACAACAACAACTCTGATCTGCTGCTAAATACACAATTGCTATGTACAACAACAACAACTCTGATCCGCTGCTAAATACACAATTGCCATGTACAACAACAACAACTCTGATCTGCTGCTAAATACACAACTGCCATGTACAACAACAACAACTCTGATCTGCTGCTAAATACACAATTGCTATGTACAACAACAACAACAACAAGAAGTCTGATTTGCTGCTAAATACACAATTGCTATGTACAACAACAACTCTGATTTGTTGCTAAATACACAATTGCTATGTACAACAACAACAACTCTGATCTGCTGCTAAATACACAATTGCTATGTACAACAACAACAACTCTGATCTGCTGCTAAATACACAACTGCCATGTACAACAACAACAACTCTGATCTGCTGCTAAATACACAATTGCTATGTACAACAACAACAACAACAAGAAGTCTGATTTGCTGCTAAATACACAATTGCTATGTACAACAACAACTCTGATTTGTTGCTAAATACACAATTGCTATGTACAACAACAACAACAACAAGAAGTGTGATTTGCTGCTAAATACACAATTGCTATGTACAACAACAACTCTGATTTGTTGCTAAATACACAATTGCTATGTACAACAACAACAACAACAAGAAGTGTGATTTGCTGCTAAATACACAATTGCTATGTACAACAACAACCACTCTGATCTGCTGCTAAATACACAATTGCTATGTACAACAACAACCACTCTGATCTGCTGCTAAATACACAATTGCTATGTACAACAACAACAAGAAGTCTGATTTGCTGCTAAATACACAACTGCCATGTACAACAACAACAACAACAAGTCTGATTTGCTGCTAAATACACAATTGCTATGTACAACAACAACAACCACTCTGATCTGCTGCTAAATACACAATTGCTATGTACAACAACAACAAGAAGTCTGATTTGCTGCTAAATACACAATTGCTATGTACAACAACAACAACAAGAAGTCTGATCTGCTGCTAAATACACAACTGCCATGTACAACAACAACAACTCTGATCTGCTGCTAAATACACAACTGCCATGTACAACAACAACAACTCTGATCCGCGGCTAAATACACAATTGCTATGTACAACAACAACAACAACAACAACTCTGATCTGCTGCTGCTCACATGACTCAAATGTAATTCCTCCAACAGAATACTTTCATCACTTTCAGCACACGTGAGGTTCTTTTTTATCTATTTATAATATATTTATTATTTACTATCTTAGCATCAACTATCAAGCAGCTGCAGTTGTGTGATAAAGTAGCTGCAGTTGTGTGTTAACAAAGTAGTTGTAGTTGTGTGTTAACAAAGTAGTTGTAGTTGTGTGTTAACAAAGTAGTTGTAGTTGTGTGTTAACAAAGTAGTTGTAGTTGTGTGTTAATAAAGTAGTTGTAGTTGTGTGTTAACAAAGTAGTTGTAGTTGTGTGTTAACAAAGTAGTTGTAGTTGTGTGATAAAGTAGCTGCAGTTGTGTGTTAACAAAGTAGTTGTAGTTGTGTGTTAACAAAGTAGTTGTAGTTGTGTGTTAACAAAGTAGTTGTAGTTGTGTGTTAACAAAGTAGTTGTAGTTGTGTGTTAACAAAGTAGTTGTAGTTGTGTGTTAACAAAGTAGTTGTAGTTGTGTGTTAATAAAGTAGTTGTAGTTGTGTGTTAATAAAGTAGTTGTAGTTGTTTGTTAACAAAGTAGTTGTAGTTGTGTGTTAATAAAGTAGTTGTAGTTGTGTGTTAATAAAGTAGTTGTAGTTGTGTGTTAACAAAGTAGTTGTAGTT
>NC_084639.1:29228589-29241089 GCF_033978795.1 Nerophis ophidion | reverse complement strand
CCCTCACCTCACCCCAACATGACACCCTCACCTCACCCCAACACATGATGACACCCTCACCTCACCTCACCCCAACATGACACCCTCACCTCACCCCAACACATGATGACACCCTCGCCCCAACACATGATGACACCCTCACCTCACCCCAACACATGATGACACCCTCACCTCACCCCAACACATGATGACACCCTCACCCCAACACATGATGACACCCTCACCTCACCCCAACACATGATGACACCCTCACCTCACCCCAACACATGATGACACCCTCACCTCACCCCAACACATGATGACACCCTCACCCCAACACATGATGACACCCTCACCTCACCCCAACACATGATGACACCCTCACCTCACCCCAACACATGATGACACCCTCACCTCACCCCAACATGACACCCTCACCTCACCCCAACACATGATGACACCCTCACCTCACCCCAACATGACACCCTCACCTCACCCCAACACATGATGACACCCTCACCCCAACACATGATGACACCCTCACCTCACCCCAACACATGATGACACCCTCACCTCACCCCAACACATGACACCCTCACCTCACCCCAACACATGATGACACCCTCACCCCAACACATGATGACACCCTCACCTCACCCCAACACATGATGACACCCTCACCCCAACACATGATGACACCCTCACCTCACCCCAACACATGACACCCTCACCTCACCCCAACACATGATGACACCCTCACCTCACCCCAACACATGATGACACCCTCACCCCAACACATGATGACACCCTCACCCCAACACATGATGACACCCTCACCTCACCCCAACACATGATGACACCCTCACCTCACCCCAACACATGATGACACCCTCACCCCAACACATGATGACACCCTCACCCCAACACATGATGACACCCTCACCTCAGCCCAACACATGATGACACCCTCACCTCACCCCAACACATGATGACACCCTCACCCCAACACATGATGACACCCTCACCCCAACACATGATGACACCCTCACCTCACCCCAACACATGATGACACCCTCACCTCACCCCAACACATGATGACACCCTCACTGATCTGGCTCTCAGATAAAGCTTAGCTTACACTACTAACACGATAAGTAGTGAATAATTCCGCTGGTAGTCACAGTTTTGATTGATTGAGACTTGTATTAGTAGATTGTACAGTACAGTACATATTATTAGTAGATTGCACAGTACAGTACATATTATTAGTAGATTGCACAGTACAGTACATATTATTAGTAGATTGCACAGTACAGTACATATTATTAGTAGATTGCACAGTACAGTACATATTATTAGTAGATTGCACAGTACAGTACATATTAGTAGATTGCACAGTACAGTACATATTATTAGTAGATTGCACAGTACAGTACATATTATTAGTAGATTGCACAGTACAGTACATATTATTAGTAGATTGCACAGTACAGTACATATTATAAGTAGATTGCACAGTACAGTACATATTATTAGTAGATTGCACAGTACAGTACATATTATTAGTAGATTGTACAGTACAGTACATATTATTAGTAGATTGCACAGTACAGTACATATTATTAGTAGATTGCACAGTACAGTACATATTATTAGTAGATTGCACAGTACAGTACATATTATTAGTAGATTGCACAGTACAGTACATATTATTAGTAGATTGCACAGTACAGTACATATTATTAGTAGATTGCACAGTACAGTACATATTAGTAGATTGCACAGTACAGTACATATTATTAGTAGATTGCACAGTATAGTACATATTATTAGTAGATGTCACAGTACAGTACATATTATTAGTAGATTGCACAGTACAGTACATATTATTAGTAGATTGCACAGTACATATTATTAGTAGATTGCACAGTACAGTACAGTACATATTAGTAGATAGCACAGTACAGTACATATTATTAGTAGATTGCACAGTACAGTACATATTATTAGTAGACTGCACAGTACAGTACATATTATTAGTAGATTGCACAGTACAGTACATATTATTAGTAGATTGTACAGTACAGTACATATTATTAGTAGATTGCACAGTACAGTACATATTATTAGTAGATTGCACAGTACAGTACATATTAGTAGATTGCACAGTACAGTACATATTATTAGTAGATTGCACAGTACAGTACATATTATTAGTAGATTGCACAGTACAGTACATATTATTAGTAGATTGCACAGTACAGTACATATTATTAGTAGATTGCACAGTACAGTACATATTATTAGTAGATTGCACAGTACAGTACATATTATTAGTAGATTGCACAGTACAGTACATATTATTAGTAGATTGCACAGTACAGTACATATTATTAGTAGATGTCACAGTACAGTACATATTATTAGTAGATTGCACAGTACAGTACATATTATTAGTAGATTGCACAGTACATATTATTAGTAGATTGCACAGTACAGTACAGTACATATTAGTAGATAGCACAGTACAGTACATATTATTAGTAGATTGCACAGTACAGTACATATTATTAGTAGATTGTACAGTACAGTACATATTATTAGTAGACTGCACAGTACAGTACATATTATTAGTAGATTGCACAGTACAGTACATATTATTAGTAGATTGCACAGTACAGTACATATTATTAGTAGATTGCACAGTACAGTACATATTATTAGTAGATTGAACAGTACAGTACATATTATTAGTAGATTGCACAGTACAGTACATATTATTAGTAGATTGCATAGTACAGTACATATTATTAGTAGATTGCACAGTACAGTACATATTATTAGTAGATTGCACAGTACAGTACATATTATTAGTAGATTGCACAGTACAGTACATATTATTAGTAGATTGCACAGTACAGTACATATTATTAGTAGATTGCACAGTACAGTACATATTATTAGTAGATTGCACAGTACAGTACAGTACAGTACAGTACATATTGCTTACAATTGAGCAGTAAATGCTAACACCCCAATAAGTTGTTTAAGTCGGGCTCCACCTTCATCAATTCATGGTACGTGTCAAAGTGTTAAAAACAACGTTAAAAATATAAAACATTCTCCTGCACCATTTTCCCTCCAATTTTCCACGTGTGAGCAAACGGCAAAACTCCTCGAGCATTCAGCGGCGCACATGAGAGCGACGGCAGACGTGCACACCGTTATGCGCTTATCTTTTTATTGGATTTTGTGCGCGGCCTAGATTTGAGGTGCGCAGAGGAGGCGTGAGCAGTGTGCAATTGCACTTGCACGCGTGAGCTAGAGGAACCTTGCTCATGCTTTTTCATCCATACATCCGTTTTCTACCCCACAATTTCAAGAAGTCACATTAAGAGATACTTGATTTATTATTGGTTAGTTTCAGAATAACAATGTTATTAAAAAGAATAAGAGATGTATTATACTCTCAAAATGTTGGTCTTACTTTCAAATGCACGCATTTAGTTGTATTCAGTGTTAGAAAATATGATATTGCTCTCACAGAAATACATTTGAAAATATTTGGCTTTCATGCCAAAAAGGTTCCTGACACCTGTGCTACAGAATGAAGAGAATTTCATAAAGTCTGTAGTAACTGAGCACATAGTCAAGGACTAATACTATTTCATTTCATAAAGTCTGTAGTAACTGAGCACATAGTCAAGGACTAATACTATTTCATTTCATAAAGTCTGTAGTAACTGAGCACATAGTCAAGGACTAATACTATTTCATTTCCTATTATGCAGCTCCTTTTTATTTCGCACTTAAAATGTCTCTGATATGGCCTAAACATATCCAGATATTATATATACAAATATATATATACAAACGTGTGTGTATTAGTGTTGTTACGATACCAATATTTTGGTACCTGTACTAAAATTATTTCAGTACTTTTCTAAATAAAAGGCACCACAAAAAACTTCATTATTGCAACAAAAATTTTAGTGTAGATGAAACGTATGTTTATTATTATCATTTACTTCTTAAATGTTGAACATAGTAGTCAACCTGTCTTTTAGTAGTAAGTAAACAAAGAAAGACTCCTAATTAGTCTGCAGTAACATATTGTGTCATTTATACACCTATTATTTTATACACATTATGAGGGACAAACTGTAAAAATGGATTATACATCTACTTGTTTATTTACTGTTAATATCTACTTATTTTCTGTTTTAACATGTTCTATCTGCACTTCTGATAAAATGTAATAATCACTTATTCTTCTCTTCTTTGATACTTGACATTAGTTGTGGATGATACCACACATTTAGGTATGGATGCGATACAGGTTCATACATTGCTCATATTCAAAGTCCTCATGTGTCCAGAGACGTACTTACTGACTTTATAAACATGATATGATTTTTTTTTTTAAATGAAAGAAGATGCAGTGATGCCCAAAAGTATCCATGTAATCATAGTAGTATCGACTAGATACACTCTTGTACTTGGTATCATTCCAGTGGATGTCAGGTGTAGATCCACCCATGGCGTTTGTTTACATTGTGACTACGGTGAGCTATTGTATCCTCCTATGCTGTGTAGTCAAGCATGTTTAGCTATTCCTCGTCCTCCAGTGATAATGCTACTTGTAAAAAACGTACTTTATTTGTCAGCAGGCCAGTAGCTCAAACACTGTGGATGGATGTTAGCTGCATGTGTTAAAGGCCCACTACTAGCCACCACACAGTCTGATAGTTTATATATCAATGATGAAATATTAACATTGCAACACATGACAATACGGCCGCTTTAGTTTACTAAATTGCAATTTTAAATTTCCCGCAGAGTTTCTTGTTGAAAAGATGGTGGAATGATGAGGCGTGCGCGTGACGTCACAGACTGTCAGGACATATTAGCGCAGCACCACTTACGGCTAACAGTCGTCTCTTTTCATCGCATAATTACACAGTATTCTGGACATCTGTGTTGCTGAATCTTTTGCAATTTGTTCAATTAATAATGGAGAAGTCAAAGTAGAAAGATGGAAGTGGGAAGCTTTTAGCCTTTAGCCACACAAACACACGGTGTTTCCTTGTTTAAAATTCCCGGAGGTGAAGCTTTACTATGGATCAGAGCGGTCAAGCGAACATGGATCTCGACCACTTGTCAACCGGCAGGTTTCGGTGAGGAAATTGTGGTAAAAAGTCGCCTCTTACCGGAGATCTGCCGTCCTTGTATCTGCTGTGACTTCCCTGAGACACTGGCCTCAAGACACGTGTGGACACACCCCACCGACTATCAGGTGCTATTTAATCTCACTAAAACACTAGCAACACAATAGAAAGATAAGGGATTTCCCAGAATGATCCTAGTCAATGCGTCTAAAAACATCTGAATCGCTCCCAATGCAATTGCCTTTTTTTTAAACTTTTTTTTTTTTTTTTTTTTTTTCTAGTCCTTCGCTATCAATATCCTCATCCACAAATCTTTC
Source organism: Nerophis ophidion (assembly GCF_033978795.1). NCBI lineage: Eukaryota > Metazoa > Chordata > Actinopteri > Syngnathiformes > Syngnathidae > Nerophis > Nerophis ophidion. The sequence goes on along the minus strand of NC_084639.1, from coordinate 29,235,625 downwards.
ATCCTCGCTCAAATTAATGGGGAAATTGTTGTTTTCTCGGTCCGAATAGCTCTTGCTGCTGGAGGCTCCCGTTATAAAGAATGTGAGGACGTGAGGAGCCCTCACACTTGTGATGTCATCGTCTGCTACTTCCGGTACAGGCGAGGCTTTTTTATCAGCACCAAAAGTTGCCAACTTTATCCTGGATGTTCTCTACTAAATCCTTTCAGCAAAAATATGGCAATATGGTGAAATGATGAAGTATGACAGAATGGAGCTGCTATCCCCGTTGAAATAAGAACATCTTATTTCAGTAGGCCTTTAAAGCAGATCTTCCTGGGGGTGTTTCAGTGTTCTAACTTCACCTTTATCTTCACTTTTGACCAAGCCACACCACCCCAAGAAGAAAGTGATGCAACAAGCAAACTTGATAGAAAGCTGGTCATCGCTAACACACACACACACACACACACACACACACACTGAGGAGGAGGATGTTCTAACCTTAGTGAGTTGTCTGAGTTCCAAGATGTCCCCATGTCCTAGTCCATGGACTATCCTCTGTCTCTCGCGGGCCACGTCCTCGTCTTCTTCTCCCAGCGCTCCCAGTTTAGTCAACTTACTCACTGGCCTACACACACAATATACACATGCACACGCACACACAATGTACATGCACACACACACAATATACACATGCACACACACACAGGATACACGTGTGTACACACACACACACACACACACACAATATACACATGCACACACACACAGGATACACGTGCACACACACAATACACGTGTGCACACACACACACACACACAATATACACATGCACACACACACAGGATACACGTGCACACACACAATACACGTGTGCACACACACACACACACACACACAATATACACATGCACACACACACAGGATACACGTGCACACACACAATACACGTGTGCACACACACACACACACACACACACAATATACAAGCACACACACGATACACGTGCACACACACAATACACGTGTACACACACACACGATATACACGCACACACACGATACACGTGCACACACACAATATACATGCACACACATACGATACATGTGCACACACACACGATATACATGTACACACACAATACAAATGCACACACATGATATACATGCACACACACACACACAATATACATGCACACACAATATACATGCACACACACAATACACAAGCAAAAACGTGCACACACACACGATACACACACATTTTACACGTATACACGCACACATTATACACACACAATATACACATACACACATTATACACACACACACACACATCGTACACACACATACATGCACACATTATACACACACATTATACACGCTCATACATTATACACACACATACATGCACATATTATACACACACACACACACATTATACACACATACATGCACACACACATATTATACACACACATTATACACACACACACATTATACAAACACACACATTATACACACACATGCACACATTATACACACACACACACATTATACACACACATTCACGCACACGTTATACATACACACACATTATACATATTATACACACACACACATTATACACACATACACGCACACTCACGCACACATTATACACACACACACACACACCCACGCACACACACACACACACACACACACACACACACACACATTATACACACACACTCACGCACACATTATACACACACGTGCAATTAAGGGAGCAGCTGCTGGATGTCAGGGATTTAGCTTCCACCTAGTGGAGACTTCTAGAACTGAACTGAAGTGTGTGTGTGTGTGTGTGTGTGTGTCCCACCTGGGTTTGACACAGAAGCGGTACTGAATGAGGACGGTGATGATGAAGAAGAGCACGCCCTCCACAGCCATAGCAAACAAGTTCTTTCCCACCATGTCCCATTCCAGAGGAGAACGTAGTCTGTTCTCTCCTAAACACACACATCACATCACATGTGCTTCTGTGTGTCCCTGTGGGTCTGTGTGTATGTGTGTGTGTGTGTGTGTGTTACCAAATCTTTGGAGGGCGTCGGCCATGGCCTGGTTCTTCACCATGTCAATGAGGCCTCGACCCAGACAGAAATGAGGAAAGATGAGGAGCACGTTCTTCAGGATGTCATTGATTCCTCCAATCTCCTGAACACACACACACACACACACACACACACACACACACACACACGTAGTGTTAGCAGCAGGATGGCGTGGGTGAGGATGCAGGAAGTGCTCACGTGGTCTCCAAAGAGCTCCATGACAAAGGTGGAGATGCTGCCATTGATGCCAATGAGGATGTTGACACTAGTGAGGACCACATAGGCTGTGCTGGGGATGTTGAACAGGAAGGATGCTGGGTACATGAGTGGTGTGATGGACCATCTGACAACAACAACAACATTGTTTATGTTCACTATAGTAATAATGTAATGGTGTGATGGACCATCTGACAACAACAACAACATTGTTTATGTTCACTATAGTAATAATGTAATGGTGTGATGGACCATCTGACAACAACAACAACATTGTTTATGTTCACTATAGTAATAATGTAGTGGTGTGATGGACCATCTGACAACAACAACATTGTTTATGTTCACTATAGTAATAATGTAGTGGTGTGATGGACCATCTGACAACAACAACATTGTTTATGTTCACTATAGTAATAATGTAGTGGTGTGATGGACCATCTGACAACAACAACAACATTGTTTATGTTCACTATAGTAATAATGTAGTGGTGTGATGGACCATCTGACAACAACAATATTGTTTATGTTCACTATAGTAATAATGTAGTGGTGTGATGGACCATCTGACAACAACAACATTGTTTATGTTCACTATAGTAATAATGTAGTGATGTGATGGACCATCTGACAACAACAATATTGTTTATGTTCACTATAGTAATAATGTAGTGGTGTGATGGACCATCTGACAACAACAACAACATTGTTTATGTTCACTATAGTAATAATGTAGTGGTGTGATGGACCATCTGACAACAACAATATTGTTTATGTTCACTATAGTAATAATGTAGTGGTGTGATGGACCATCTGACAACAACAACAACATTGTTTATGTTCACTATAATAATAATGTAGTGGTGTGATGGACCATCTGACAACAACAACAACATTGTTTATGTTCACTATAGTAATAATGTAGTGGTGTGATGGACCATCTGACAACAACAACATTGTTTATGTTCACTATAGTAATAATGTAGTGGTGTGATGGACCATCTGACAACAACAACATTGTTTATGTTCACTATAGTAATAATGTAGTGGTGTGATGGACCATCTGACAACAACAACAACATTGTTTATGTTCACTATAGTAATAATGTAGTGGTGTGATGGACCATCTGACAACAACAATATTGTTTATGTTCACTATAGTAATAATGTAGTGGTGTGATGGACCATCTGACAACAACAACATTGTTTATGTTCACTATAGTAATAATGTAGTGATGTGATGGACCATCTGACAACAACAATATTGTTTATGTTCACTATAGTAATAATGTAGTGGTGTGATGGACCATCTGACAACAACAACAACATTGTTTATGTTCACTATAGTAATAATGTAGTGGTGTGATGGACCATCTGACAACAACAATATTGTTTATGTTCACTATAGTAATAATGTAGTGGTGTGATGGACCATCTGACAACAACAACAACATTGTTTATGTTCACTATAATAATAATGTAGTGGTGTGATGGACCATCTGACAACAACAATATTGTTTATGTTCACTATAGTAATAATGTAGTGATGTGATGGACCATCTGACAACAACAACAACATTGTTTATGTACACTATAGTAATAATGTAGTGATGTGATGGACCATCTGACAACAACGATATTGTTTATGTACACTATAGTAATAATGTAGTGGTGTGATGGACCATCTGACAACAACAACATTGTTTGTGTTCACTATAGTAATAATGTAGTGGTGTGATGGACCATCTGACAACAACAACATTGTTTATGTTCACTATAGTAATAATGTAGTGATGTGATGGACCATCTGACAACAACAACAACATTGTTTATGTTCACTATAGTAATAATGTAGTGATGTGATGGACCATCTGACAACAACAACATTGTTTGTGTTCACTATAGTAATAATGTAGTGGTGTGATGGACCATCTGACAACAACAACAACATTGTTTGTGTTCACTATAGTAATAATGTAGTGGTGTGATGGACCATCTGACAACAACAACAACATTGTTTATGTTCACTATAGTAATAATGTAGTGGTGTGATGGACCATCTGACAACAACAACATTGTTTGTGTTCACTATAGTAACACTAGTAATACTAGAGTAATGATGAAATAGTTTATGTTCACTATAGTAATACTAGAGTAATAATGTAGTTGTTTATGTTCACTCGTAGTAACACTAGTAATACTATAGTAATAATGTAGTTGTTTATGTAGTAGTGTAGTTTATGTAGTAATGCAGATCTTCATATAGTAATGATGAAAGTAGTTGACCTCCACCAGGTGTTAATGAATGATGAAAGTAGTTGACCTCCACTAGCAGGTGTGAATGAATGATGAAAGTAGTTGACCTCCACTAGCAGGTGTGAATGAATGATGGAAGTAGTTGACCTCCACTAGCAGGTGTGAATGAATGATGAAAGTAGTTGACCTTCAGCAGGTGTGAATGAATGATGAAAGTAGTTGACCTCCACTAGCAGGTGTGAATGAATGATGAAAGTAATTGACCTACACTAGCAGGTGTGAATGAATGATGCAAATAGTTGACCTCCACTAGCAGGTGTGAATGAATGATGCAAATAGTTGACCTCCACTAGCAGGTGTGAATGAATGATGCAAATAGTTGACCTCCACTAGCAGGTGTGAATGAATGATGCAAATAGTTGACCTCCACTAGCAGGTGTGAATGAATGATGCAAATAGTTGACCTCCACTAGCAGGTGTGAATGAATGATGCAAATAGTTGACCTCCACTAGCAGGTGTGAATGAATGATGCAAATAGTTGACCTCCACTAGCAGGTGTGAATGAATGATGAAAGTAGTTGACCTCCACTAGCAGATGTGAATGAATGATGCAAATAGTTGACCTCCACTAGCAGGTGTGAATGAATCATGAAAGTAGTTGACCTCCACTAGCAGGTGTGAATGAATGATGAAAGTAGTTGACCTTCACCAGGTGTGAATGAATGATGAAAGTAGTTGACCTCCACTAGCAGGTGTGAATGAATGATGAAAGTAGTTGACCTCCACTAGCAGGTGTGAATGAATGATGAAAGTAGTTGACCTTCACCAGGTGTGAATGAATGATGAAAGTAGTTGACCTCCACTAGCAGGTGTGAATGAATGATGAAAGTAGTTGACCTCCACCAGGTGTGAATGGTTGATGAAAGTAGTTGACCTCCACTAGCAGGTGTGAATGAATGATGAAAGTGGTTTACCTCCATCAGGTGTGAATGAATGATGAAAGTAGTTGACCTCCACCAGGTGTGAATGAATGATGAAATTAGTTGACCTCCACCAGGTGTGAATGAATGATGAAAGTAGTTTATCTCCACCAGGTGTGAATGAATGATGAAAGTAGTTTACCTCCAGCAGGTGTGAATGGTTGATGGAAGTAGTTTACCTCCACCAGGTGTGAATGAATGATGAAAGTAGTTGACCTCCAGCAGGTGTGAATGAATGATGGAAGTAGTTTACCTCCATCAGGTGTGAATGAATGATGAAATTAGTTGACCTCCACCAGGTGTGAATGAATGATGAAAGTAGTTGACCACCAGGTGTGAATGAATGATGAAAGTAGTTGACCACCAGGTGTGAATGAATGATGGAAGTAGTTGACCTCCAGCAGGTGTGAATGAATGATGGCTTCTCACTTCTCTGTGAACCACTATGAGTGTCTAAAAAAGTGCTATATAAATCTAATTCTTTATCATTATTATTAGTAACGTAGTTATGTTATTGTCAGTGTAGTGGTGTAGTTGTCAGTGTAGTGGTGTAGTTGTCAGTGTAGTGGTGTAGTTGTCTGTGTAGTGGTGTAGTTGTCAGTGTAGTGGTGTAGTTGTCTGTGTAGTGGTGTAGTTGTCAGTGTAGTGGTGTAGTTGTCAGTGTAGTGGTGTAGTTGTCTGTGTAGTGGTGTAGTTGTCAGTGTAGTGGTGTAGTTGTCAGTGTAGTGGTGTAGTTGTCAGTGTAGTGGTGTAGTTGTCTGTGTAGTGGTGTAGTTGTCTGTGTAGTGGTGTAGTTGTCTGTGTAGTGGTGTAGTTGTCTGTGTAGTGGTGTAGTTGTCAGTGTAGTGGTGTAGTTGTCAGTGTAGTGGTGTAGTTGTCAGTGTAGTGGTGTAGTTGTCTGTGTAGTGGTGTAGTTGTCTGTGTAGTGGTGTAGTTGTCAGTGTAGTGGTGTAGTTGTCAGTGTAGTGGTGCAGTTGTCAGTGTAGTGGTGCAGTTGTCAGTGTAGTGGTGCAGTTGTCAGTGTAGTGGTGCAGTTGTCAGTGTAGTGGTGTAGTTGTCAGTGTAGTGGTGTAGTTGTCAGTGTAGTGGTGTAGTTGTCTGTGTAGTGGTGTAGTTGTCAGTGTAGTGGTGTAGTTGTCAGTGTAGTGGTGCAGTTGTCAGTGTAGTGGTGCAGTTGTCAGTGTAGTGGTGCAGTTGTCTGTGTAGTGGTGTAGTTGTCTGTGTAGTGGTGTAGTTGTCAGTGTAGTGGTGTAGTTGTCAGTGTAGTGGTGTAGTTGTCAGTGTAGTGGTGTAGTTGTCAGTGTAGTGGTGTAGTTGTCTGTGTAGTGGTGTAGTTGTCAGTGTAGTGGTGTAGTTGTCAGTGTAGTGGTGTAGTTGTCTGTGTATTGGTGTAGTTGTCTGTGTAGTGGTGTAGTTGTCTGTGTAGTGGTGTAGTTGTCAGTGTAGTGGTGTAGTTGTCAGTGTAGTGGTGTAGTTGTCAGTGTAGTGGTGCAGTTGTCTGTGT
>NC_084639.1:29208589-29223589 GCF_033978795.1 Nerophis ophidion | reverse complement strand
TTTGGTATCCAAACCATTGATGAAAGCTGACAAGTTGTCCAGAAATCGATCTGCAGCGCCTCTCTGGTTTTTTGTAAGATAATAGTCATCAATATCAATAATAGTGCGTCATTACATACACAAATGTTTCAAAAGGTCAATAATATTGCATCATCACATACACACATGATCAAAGATAAATAATATTGCATCATCACACAAACAAATGCTCCAAAAAGATCAATAATATTGTATCATCACACACAGAAATGATCAAAGATCAATAATATTGCATCACCACATACACAGATGATCAAAGATCAATATTACATCATCAAATACACAAATGATCAAAGATCAATAATATTACATCATCACATACATACATGATCAAAAATCAATAACATTGAATGATCACATACACAAATGTTTCAAAAGATCAATAATATTGCATCATCAGTATCAAAGTTTGCATCATCACATACACAAATGATTAAAGATCAGTAAAATTGCATCATCACATACACAAATGATTAAAGATCAGTAATATTGCATCATCACATACACAAATGATTAAAGATCAGTAATATTGCATCATGACATACACAAATGATTAAAGATCAGTAAAATTGCATCATCACATACACAAATGATTAAAGATCAGTAATATTGCATCATCACATACACAAATGATTAAAGATCAGTAATATTGCATCATCACATACACAAATGATTAAAGATCAGTAAAATTGCATCATCACATACACAAATGATTAAAGATCAGTAATATTGCATCATCACATACACAAATGATCAAAGATCAATAATATTGCATCATCACACACACAAATGCTTCAAAAGATCAATAACATTGCATCATCACATACACAAATGATTAAAGATCAGTAATATTGCATCATCACATACACAAATGATCAAAGATCAATAATATTGCATCATCACACACACAAATGATCAAAGATCAATAATATTGCATCATCACACACACAAATGCTTCAAAAGATCAATAACATTGCATCATCACAAACACAAATGATAAATAATTGGGGCGGTATGGCTCGGTTAGTAAAGGGGCGTGCCAGCAACTTGAGGGTTCCAAGTTTGATCCCCACTTCTGCAATCCTAGTCACTGCCGTTGTGTCCTTGGGCAAGACACTTTACCCACCTGCTGCCAGCGCCACCCACACTGCTTTAAATGGAACTTAGATATTGGCTTTCACAAGGTAAAAGCGCTTTGAGTCACTTGAGAAATTCACTTCACTTCACAATATTGTATCATCACAAACACAAATGATCCAATATCAAAAATATTGTATCATCACACACAGAAATGATCAAAGATCAATAATATTGCATCATCACATACACAGATGATCAAAGATCAATATTACATCATCAAATACACAAATGATCAAAGATCAATAATATTGTATCATCACAAACACAAATGATCCAATATCAAAAATATTGTATCATCACACACAGAAATGATCAAAGATCAATAATATTGCATCATCACATACACAGATGATCAAAGATCAATATTACATCATCAAATACACAAATGATCAAAGATCAATAATATTGCATCATCACATACACAGATGATCAAAGATCAATATTACATCATCAAATACACAAATGATCAAAGATCAATAATATTGCATCATCACAAACACAAATGGGCAAAGATCAATAATATTGCATGATCACATACAGCTGATCAAAGATCAATAATATTGTATCATCACACACACACAAAAGATCAAATATCAATAATATTGCATCATCACATACGCAGATATTTCAAAATATCAATAATATTGCATCATCACACACAGAAATGATCAACGGTCAATAATATTGCATCATCATCAAACACAAATGATGAAAGATAAATAATATTGCATCATCACAGACACACCGATGATGAAAGATGAATAATATTGCATCATCACACACACACAGATGATGAAAGATGAATAATATTGCATCATCATCAAACACAAAAAGATAATGAAAGATGAATAATATTGCATCATCATCAAACACAAAAAGATAATGAAAGATGAATAATATTGCATCATCATCAAACACAAATGATGAAAGATGAATAATATTGCATCATCACACACACACAGATGATGAAAGATGAATAATATTGCATCATCATCAAACACAAAAAGATAATGAAAGATGAATAATATTGCATCATCATCAAACACAAATGATGAAAGATTAATAATATTGCATCATCACAGACACACCGATGATGAAAGATGAATAATATTGCATCATCACACACACACAGATGATGAAAGATGAATAATATTGCATCATCATCAAACACAAAAAGATAATGAAAGATGAATAATATTGCATCATCATCAAACACACACAGATAATGAAAGATGAATAATATTGCATCATCATCAAACACAAATGATGAAAGATGAATAATATTGCATCATCACACACACACAGATGATGAAAGATGAATAATATTGCATCATCATCAAACACAAAAAGATAATGAAAGATGAATAATATTGCATCATCATCAAACACAAATGATGAAAGATTAATAATATTGCATCATCACAGACACACAGATGATGAAAGGTGAATAATATTGCATCATCATCATCACACACAGATGATGAAAGATAAATAATATTGCATCATCATCACACACAAATGATGAAAGATGAATAATATTGCATCATCACACACACACACACACACACAGAGGATGAAAGATGAATAATATTGCATCATCATCACACACACACACAGATGATGAAAGATGAATAATATTGCATCATCATCACACAAGCACACAAATGTTGAAAGATGAATAATATTGCATCATCATCACACACACACACAAATGTTGAAAGATGAATAATATTGCATCATCATCACACACACACACAGATGTTGAAAGATGAATAATACTGCATCATCATCACACACACACACAGATGATGAAAGATGAATAATATTGCATCATCATCACACACACACACAGATGTTGAAAGATGAATAATATTGCATCATCATCACACACACACACACACACAGATGATGAAAGATCAATAATATTGCATCATCTATACAGAGAAGTGAAGAAAACACACCTTTGGGATTTCAAATATTTTGCGTATGCGTTGGATGGCGTCGTCGACGTCATCGGCAGGTGGGAGGACCTGAGTGCTCCTGGCGCCCAATGAGAAGCCTCCGTACCTGTCAATCATCAGTCATGTGATTAATAACTCCTGACTCTTCTAGAAGGTCATCAGTGACTACAACTTACCTGAACTCGTTGACCCACACTTTGTTCTTCAAACTGACAACACAAACACAAGGTTTACATGTACTCTGTGTCTACGTGTGTGTGTGTGTGTGTGTGTGTGTTGTCACCTCTTCCCAATGATGTGTGCGTATGTTTTGACCAGGTAGTCTGAGATGTTCCTTCCTGTCAGGTTTTGAAGAGCATCTGTTGAACTTAACTTCATCTAAACAGAAAGACATGTTAGTTTCACACACACATGAGACAAGATGGGTGTTACCTCAGGGGGGGGCACCCCCCCGGCTCCAGGGGGGCACTCAGGCAGCATCTTCTTCTTGTCATCATTGCTGCAGGAGCAGGCAGGAGACGGGTCCTCCATGGTCCAGTTCCTGGAGCGGAACATCTCCGCCACACCTTCAGGGACTTCTGGAATGTTCCAGTCTTCATCCCCCATGGTGCAGGGAGCCTCCCTGAGGACCAGAGCAGACCACCCAGTGAGAAGGCCCCCCCAACACAAGTAGAGGTGTAGATGTCTCACGGGATGGGATGTCCCAGCATGCAACGAGTCCCAAATCCTGGCGGCTCCAAAAGTGCGTTGAGTAACTTCTGCATGTTGGCGTCTTCTGGGGCGTCATCACTGACAGACAGACACACACACACACATTAAACACAACTTACACCATGGACCTACTCAGTGGCCTAGTGGTTAGAGTGTCCGCCCTGAGATGGGTAGGTTGTGAGTTCAAACCCCGGCCGAGTCATAGCAAAGACTATAAAAATGGGAGCCATGACCTCCCTGCTTGGCACTCAGCATCAAGGCTTGGAATTGGGGATTAAATCACCAAAAATGATTCTCGGGCGCGGCACCGCTGCTGCTCACTGCTCCCCTCACCTCCCAGGGGGGTGATCAAAGGGATGGATCAAATGCAGAGGACACATTTCACCAAACTTAGTGAGTGTGTGACAATTATTGCTACTTTAACTTTAACTAGGGTTGTCTTCTCGGGCGACATCACTGACACACACACACACACACACACACACACACACACACACACACACACACACACACACACGTACGTTCTGGCCAAATATAAAAACAGTACCTCTGTTTTCTTTTTTTAGGGAAAAATCTGGCAGCTTGGTTGGCAGAATGTTTGTGTTGAATGTACATTGTTTTTTACAACATGATGTTGTTAATGGAAAAACTCTACACCTTCTTCTTTTAGTCTGCCAACTTAGCTGCCACTAAAAACCAATGAAACGTCTTTCCATTTACAGTAATACACCATTAAAGACAAGATTTTACACTCCAAATATGGAAGCTCAGTCAACACAATTTTAAGGCAAAAAAAGTATATATCATGTACATATAACATGTTATTATGAATGTTACTAGATACTACATATATACTTACATCATGTATATATTACATGTTATTATGAATGTTACTACATGACATATATACTTACATCATGTATATATTACATGTTATTATGAATGTTACTAGATACTACATATATACTTACATCATGTATATATTACATGTTATTATGAATGTTACTACATGACATATATACTTACATCATGTATATATTACATGTTATTATGAATGTTACTACATGACATATATACTTACATCATGTATATACTACATGCTATTATGAATATTACTACATGACATATATACTTACATCATGTATATATTACATGTTATTATGAATGTTACTACATGACATATATACTTACATCATGTATATATTACATGTTATTATGAATGTTACTACATGACATATATACTTACATCATGTATATACTACATGTTATTATGAATGTTACTACATGACATATATACTTACATCATGTATATACTACATGTTATTATGAATGTTACTACATGACATATCATGTATATGTTACATGTTAGTATGAATGTTACTACATGACATATCATGTATATGTTACATGTTAGTATGAATGTTATGTATATACTAGGGTTGTCCTGATCCGATATTTGGATCGGATCAGCCACCGATATTTGCCAAAAAATGCGTATCGGCAAGGCATGGGAAAATGCCGCTCCACATCCAGTTTTTAAAAAACTCCGGTTTGTGTTTTCCAACACACCAATTTAAATAATACATTCCACTCATCTGCTGCTCCCTAAATTCCGTTCTGCATTTTCCAGCACACCTTCAAAACATCCAAAAGTCTGTGTTCTAACTGTTCAGATGGCCGTGTGAATTAAGTTACGGCAAAAATGTCAGCTGTGTGGGATTATTTTTTCCTACAAAATGAAAAAGATGAAGAGGTGGAGTGCAAAACATGCCACAATAAAGTCAAGCGTGGTGGTAAAGTTGTAAGACATTTTAATGACTCTTGTGAGTGAGAGGCTTTTTAGCACTCATAGATGAAGACAGGAGCAGGCTGACACCTGAGCATCTTCAAGTGCTCGTCTTTGTTAGAAAGAATCTCCCCATTATGCTTGGACTTCAATTCTTTGCCCCCCCCCCCCCTGACAGGTGCAAACACTTTAAGGGAGTGTGTAGATATTTTTTTTTTTTTTTTAAAGTTTACACTTGTTCAAGCGCAAGTATTGATGCTGAGTTATAGATATTTTATCCCACTCAGGTTGTTTGTGTGTTTTGCTTTTTTAAATAATGTTTACAGCATTATTTGCACTTTATACTGTTCACTTTTTTACTGTTTAATGATGCCATTTATGTTTGTCATGTATAATTTTCGATATTTTGTGTTTATCCTTGAATACCAACTATTATGTATTATTCAAACTCACCTAATTCAGCTGGCTAGTTGTTATCAAGAGTACTTAAATCCTTTCCAGCATGAATCTGACAACTAAGTAGGCTAAATAACTTTAAAACATCCTCGGATAGGCCAGTATCGGCCAGTATCGGTATCGGATCGGAAGTGCAAAAACAATATCGATAAGTGCAAAAACCTGGATCGGGACATCCCTAGTATATACAGTATACTTACAACATGTATATAAAACCTTAATAGAGTGCTTTATAGGTGCATTGCCTCCATTGTTAGCTGACTTTAGCTAGGGTTTATTTACAATTTAGAATGCATGAAAAAATTAAAACTTGTGTTTTTGTCTTATAGAAGACTTGTAAATGATGGGCAATAAGTTTTTCTTTACCCCTTTGAAATTGTTGTGAAATAAAAGGCCGTAAAAGAGTTCTTATATGGAGACATAAGAAACATGAAAAGCAGTACCTGATGAAGGTGACTTGATCTTCATACATCCATGGCTGCAACTCCAAACTTGGATATTTCCCAAAAGGAGGAACAATGAGACTGAAGACCAGGGCGATGCAGACGAAGACAGCAGGAAGGACGATCTGTGAGACGTGATGATGTCACCACAGTTACTACGATCTGTGAGACGTGATGAAGTCACCACAGTTACTACGATCTGTGAGACGTGATGATGTCACCACAGTTACTACGATCTGTGAGACGTGATGATGTCACCACAGTTACTACGATCTGTGAGACGTGATGAAGTCACCACAGTTACTACGATCTGTGAGACGTGATGATGTCACCACAGTTACTACGATCTGTGAGACGTGATGATGTCACCACAGTTACTACGATCTGTGAGACGTGATGATGTCACCACAGTTACTACGATCTGTGAGATGTGATGATGTCACCACAGTTACTACGATCTGTGAGACGTGATGATGTCACCACAGTTACTACGATCTGCGAGACGTGATGATGTCACCACAGTTACTACGATCTGTGAGACGTGATGATGTCACCACAGTTACTACGATCTGCGAGACGTGATGATGTCACCACAGTTACTACGATCTGCGAGACGTGATGATGTCACCACAGTTACTACGATCTGTGAGACGTGATGATGTCACCACAGTTACTACGATCTGCGAGACGTGATGATGTCACCACAGTTACTACGCTCTGTGAGACGTGATGATGTCACCACAGTTACTACGATCTGCGAGACGTGATGATGTCACCACAGTTACTACGATCTGCGAGACGTGATGATGTCACCACAGTTACTACGATCTGTGAGATGTGATGATGTCACCACAGTTACTACGATCTGCGAGACGTGATGATGTCACCACAGTTACTACGATCTGTGAGACATGATGATGTCACCACAGTTACTACGATCTGCGAGACGTGATGATGTCACCACAGTTACTACGATCTGCGAGACGTGATGATGTCACCACAGTTACTACGATCTGCGAGACGTGATGATGTCACCACAGTTACTACGATCTGTGAGACGTGATGATGTCACCACAGTTACTACGATCTGCGAGACGTGATGATGTCACCACAGTTACTACGATCTGCGAGACGTGATGATGTCACCACAGTTACTACGATCTGCGAGACGTGATGATGTCACCACAGCTACTACGACCTGTGAGACGTGATGATGTCACCACAGTTACTACGATCTGCGAGACGTGATGATGTCACCACAGTTACTACGACCTGTGAGACGTGATGATGTCACCACAGTTACTACGACCTGCGAGACGTGATGATGTCATCACCTGGCATGTCACCACAGTTACTAGACTCTGTGAGACGTGATGATGTCATCACCTGGCATGTCACCACAGTTACTAGACTCTGTGAGACGTGATGATGTCATCACCTGGCATGTCACCACAGTTACTACGATCTGCGAGACGTGATGATGTCACCACAGTTACTACGATCTGCGAGACGTGATGATGTCACCACAGTTACTACGATCTGTGAGACGTGATGATGTCACCACAGTTACTACGATCTGCGAGACGTGATGATGTCACCACAGTTACTACGATCTGCGAGACGTGATGATGTCACCACAGTTACTACGATCTGCGAGACGTGATGATGTCACCACAGTTACTACGATCTGCGAGACGTGATGATGTCACCACAGCTACTACGACCTGTGAGACGTGATGATGTCACCACAGTTACTACGATCTGCGAGACGTGATGATGTCACCACAGTTACTACGACCTGTGAGACGTGATGATGTCACCACAGTTACTACGACCTGCGAGACGTGATGATGTCATCACCTGGCATGTCACCACAGTTACTAGACTCTGTGAGACGTGATGATGTCATCACCTGGCATGTCACCACAGTTACTAGACTCTGTGAGACGTGATGATGTCATCACCTGGCATGTCACCACAGTTACTAGACTCTGTGAGACGTGATGATGTCATCACCTGGCATGTCACCACAGTTACTAGACTCTGTGAGACGTGATGATGTCATCACCTGGCATGTCACCACAGTTACTAGACTCTGCGAGACGTGATGATGTCATCACCTGGCATGTCACCACAGTTACGAGACTCTGTGAGACGTGATGATGTCATCACCTGGCATGTCACCACAGTTACGAGACTCTGTGAGACGTGATGATGTCATCACCTGGCATGTCACCACAGTTACTAGACTCTGTGAGACGTGATGATGTCATCACCTGGCATGTCACCACAGTTACTAGACTCTGTGAGACGTGATGATGTCATCACCTGGCATGTCACCACAGTTACTACGACCTGTGAGACGTGATGATGTCATCACCTGGCATGTCACCACAGTTACTACGCTTTATGAGACGTGATGATGTCATCACCAGGCATGTCACCACAGTTACTAGACTCTGTGAGACGTGATGATGTCATCACCTGGCATGTCACCACAGTTACTACGACCTGCGAGACGTGATGATGTCATCACCTGGCATGTCACCACAGTTACGAGACTCTGTGAGACGTGATGATGTCATCACCTGGCATGTCACCACAGTTACTAGACTCTGTGAGACGTGATGATGTCATCACCTGGCATGTCACCACAGTTACTAGACTCTGTGAGACGTGATGATGTCATCACCTGGCATGTCACCACAGTTACTAGACTCTGTGAGACGTGATGATGTCATCACCTGGCATGTCACCACAGTTACTAGACTCTGTGAGACGTGATGATGTCATCACCTGGCATGTCACCACAGTTACTAGACTCTGTGAGACGTGATGATGTCATTACCTGGCATGTCACCACAGTTACGAGACTCTGTGAGACGTGATGATGTCATCACCTGGCATGTCACCACAGTTACTAGACTCTGTGAGACGTGATGATGTCATCACCTGGCATGTCACCACAGTTACTAGACTCTGTGAGACGTGATGATGTCATCACCTGGCATGTCACCACAGTTACTAGACTCTGTGAGACGTGATGATGTCATCACCTGGCATGTCACCACAGTTACTAGATTCTGTGAGACGTGATGATGTCATCACCTGGCATGTCACCACAGTTACGAGACTCTGTGAGACGTGATGATGTCATCACCTGGCATGTCACCACAGTTACTAGACTCTGTGAGACGTGATGATGTCATCACCTGGCATGTCACCACAGTTACTAGACTCTGTGAGACGTGATGATGTCATCACCTGGCATGTCACCACAGTTACTAGACTCTGTGAGACGTGATGATGTAATCACCTGGCATGTCACCACAGTTACTACGCTTTATGAGACGTGATGATGTCATCACCTGGCATGTCACCACAGTTACGAGACTCTGTGAGACGTGATGATGTCATCACCTGGCATGTCACCACAGTTACTACGCTTTATGAAACGTGATGATGTCATCACCTGGCATGTCACCACAGTTACTACGCTTTATGAGACGTGATGATGTCATCACCTGGCATGTCACCACAGTTACGAGACTCTGTGAGACGTGATGATGTCATCACCTGGCATGTCACCACAGTTACTAGACTCTGTGAGACGTGATGATGTCATCACCTGGCATGTCACCACAGTTACTAGACTCTGTGAGACGTGATGATGTCATCACCTGGCATGTCACCACAGTTACTAGACTCTGTGAGACGTGATGATGTCATCACCTGGCATGTCACCACAGTTACTAGACTCTGTGAGACGTGATGATGTCATCACCTGACATGTCACCACAGTTACTAGACTCTGTGAGACGTGATGATGTCATCACCTGGCATGTCACCACAGTTACTAGATTCTGTGAGACGTGATGATGTCATCACCTGGCATGTCACCACAGTTACGAGACTCTGTGAGACGTGATGATGTCATCACCTGGCATGTCACCACAGTTACTAGACTCTGTGAGACGTGATGATGTCATCACCTGGCATGTCACCACAGTTACTAGACTCTGTGAGACGTGATGATGTCATCACCTGGCATGTCACCACAGTTACTAGACTCTGTGAGACGTGATAATGTCATCACCTGGCATGTCACCACAGTTACTAGATTCTGTGAGACGTGATGATGTCATCACCTGGCATGTCACCACAGTTACGAGACTCTGTGAGACGTGATGATGTCATCACCTGGCATGTCACCACAGTTACTAGACTCTGTGAGACGTGATGATGTCATCACCTGGCATGTCACCACAGTTACTAGACTCTGTGAGACGTGATGATGTCATCACCTGGCATGTCACCACAGTTACGAGACTCTGTGAGACGTGATGATGTCATCACCTGGCATGTCACCACAGTTACTAGACTCTGTGAGACGTGATGATGTCATCACCTGGCATGTCACCACAGTTACTAGACTCTGTGAGACGTGATGATGTCATCACCTGGCATGTCACCACAGTTACTAGACTCTGTGAGACGTGATGATGTCATCACCTGGCATGTCACCACAGTTACTAGACTCTGTGAGACGTGATGATGTCATCACCTGGCATGTCACCACAGTTACTAGACTCTGTGAGACGTGATGATGTCATCACCTGGCATGTCACCACAGTTACTAGACTCTGTGAGACGTGATGATGTCATCACCTGGCATGTCACCACAGTTACTAGACTCTGTGAGACGTGATGATGTCATCACCTGGCATGTCACCACAGTTACTAGACTCTGTGAGACGTGATGATGTCATCACCTGGCATGTCACCACAGTTACTAGACTCTGTGAGACGTGATGATGTCATCACCTGGCATGTCACCACAGTTACTAGACTCTGCGAGACGTGATGATGTCATCACCTGGCATGTCACCACAGTTACTAGATTCTGTGAGACGTGATGATGTCATCACCTGGCATGTCACCACAGTTACGAGACTCTGTGAGACGTGATGATGTCATCACCTGGCATGTCACCACAGTTACTAGACTCTGTGAGACGTGATGATGTCATCACCTGGCATGTCACCACAGTTACTAGACTCTGTGAGACGTGATGATGTCATCACCTGGCATGTCACCACAGTTACTAGACTCTGTGAGACGTGATGATGTCATCACCTGGCATGTCACCACAGCCACTAGAAAATAAGAGCTGACCTGAGCAAAGAAACCTTTCCTGGAGCGGCGGGCGTAGAGGAATCTTTTCCACATGAGAGCCACAAATTGTTGTTTCTTCAGATTCCAGCCGTCCACTTTCTGTGATCCTTTGCCGTCAGAACACTTCAACCAGTCCGTGTCCCGACTCTCTGAGAGACACACAGGTTATTCCCTGACATGATGGGGGACTTGTAAACACACTGGTGTACCAGGATCGCCCTCGGAGTCCTCGTCGTGGTCCTCGTCTGTCAAAGGTCTCAGGCAGCTCTGAGGGTCGCCTCCTCCGAAGGCGTGAGTCCGCCGCCGCCGCCGCCGTACAGGGAGTGTGCCGTCTACACACACACACACACACACCCAATAGTCAGTTGACACACGGTTGTAGAGTTCCCACACGTCAGCACTTTGCAAGTTACCTGAAGGCACCTCCATGTCCACGCCGTTATCTTCTGCCACCTTCAGGAATATCTGTCACAATAAAGGCCACTCACTCACATGACACAACTGTCTTCACCTCAACCATCACTTAGAAGGACATCACTCTTTTCACATCAACCCTAACCTGTGTGGGCAACTTTGTGCCATCACACTTTTTATGCTAATAACACCTTATTATTAACTATCATACTTATGTTAATAACACCTTATTATTAACCATCACACTTTTTATGCTAATAACACCTTATTATTAACCATCACACTTTTTATGTTAATAACACCTTATTATTAACCATCACACTTTTTATGTTAATAACACCTTATTATTAACCATCACACTTTTTATGCTAATAACACCTTATTATTAACCATCACACTTTTTATGTTAATAACACCTTATTATTAACCATCACACGTTTTATGTTAATAACACCTTATTATTAACTATCATACTTATGTTAATAACACCTTATTATTAACCATCACACTTTTTATGCTAATAACACCTTATTATTAACTATCATACTTTTTATGCTAATAACACCTTATTATTAACTATCATACTTATGTTAATAACACCTTATTATTAACTATCATAGTTTTTATGTTAATAACTTATTAACTATCATTGTTTTAAGTTAATAACTTATTAAATATCATAGTAGTTATTAGGGGTGTGGGAAAAAATCGAATACGTTGTGCGATTCAGAATCGATTCTCAATTTGTTTATTTATTTGTATTTTTATTATTATTATTTTAATTATTATTTTTATAATCAATCCAACAAAGCACTACACAGCAATATCATAACAATGCAATCCAATTCCAAAAGCAAAGCTGAACCAGCAACACTCAGAACTGCAATAAACAGAACAATTGAGAGGAGACACAAACACCACACAGAACAAACCAAAAGTAGTGAAACAAAAATGAATATTATCAACAACAGTATCAATATTAGTCATAATTTCAGCATAGCAGTGATTAAAAATCCCTCATTGACATTATCATTAGACATTTATAAAAATAATCAAAAAGAACAATAGTGTCACAGTGGCTTACACTTGCATGGCATCTCATAAGCTGGACAACACACTGTGTCCAATGTTTTCACAAAGATAAAATAAGTCAGATTTTTGCTTCCTTTAATAGTTCAAACAAATTTACATTATTTAAATCTACTACTCTGCTAGCATGTCAGCAGACTGGGGTAGATCCTGCTGAAATCTATGTATTGAATGAATACACAATCATTTTGAATCGGAAAAATATCGTTTTGAATCGAGAATCAAATTAAATAAAAAAAATCGATATATTATCGAATCGTCACCCTAAGGATCGACATTGAATCGAATCGTGGGACACCCAAAGATTTGCAGCCCTAGTAGTTATGTTAATAATAGTTATTATTATTATCATAGTTACTATGTTATTATTAACTACTACAGTTTTTATGGTATTAACATGTCTGACTATTTTTAAGTTGAACTATCATAGTTGTTTGTTATTAATGTGTTATTACTCATAACCAGCAACTTCCCCCCGCCACCACTTTGCCAAAATCTCCCCAAGCTTGTTTGTGCCCATAATAACTATCAGAATCACACCAAAAAACATTTGCAACACAAACAATGGAGACTAGATTGTTGAGATGTTGACAAGGTGGAGTTATGTGTAATAACACATTAATAGCATACCTAGAATAGTTAATACCATAAAAACTCTGAGAGTTAAACAAACGCAAAAGGCAAAGAATAGAGACAAGTTTGGGGAGACGTTGACAAGGTGGAGTTATGAGTAATATCCCGTTAATAGCATAAAGACTCTGATAGTTGGTGGAGACTTTGGACCAGGTGGTGGTGGTGCTGGTGCTGGATGAAAATGTCTTTTTGAAGCACTTTAAAAATGCAAAGAATGTTGCAGCGAGGTCCTACCTCTTCCAGGGTGGTGTCGGACACACCGTAGCTGGAGATGTTCAGCTCCTTCAGCCTGTAGTCCAGTTCTCTGAAGAGCTCCACGAAAGCTCCGTCCTTGGCAGCGGAGTACGGCAGGACGTAGGTCAGCTCGTGTCCCACGTCCTCCACCAGGCGGGCAGCAGGCACGTGGCTCAGGATCAGGCCGGACACCTGGGACGTGCTGACCGCCTCGCAGACGGACGCCGCCAGCCCGGTTTCTGAGGACGGAGCGGGTAGAGAGCGAGATGAAAGTGGTCCAAAGGTAAGCCGTGCAAGCGCTGAGGTGACGCTCACCGGCGGTGGTGGCCTCACTTTCATGCTCACTGCCCAGCCCCGCGTCGCTGCTGCTGACAGAACCGTTCTCCGCCTGCAACACAAGCAGCACAGCCGGGTTTGCTGGGATGTGTTGCTGGAGCGACATTACCGCTATGTGGACACCTTCTTTGTGAGAGACACGGTGCTGGAGGAGTTTCTGCAGGAGCTCAATGAGGGTTCGGGGTCCTTCTTGACCAGGGTCAGGTAGTATCCTGTCCCCAGCTGGTTTTTCAGGTAGAGCGATGATCCCACGCAGCACAGCTTCCCGTGCGAGATGATGGCGATGCGGTCCCCCAGAATGTCCGCCTCATCCATGTGGTGAGTGGACAGGAGGATGGTGCGTCCTAGGGGAACTCGCAGGTTCAAGGAATGACAAGTCGAAGCGAGTCTTGGATCGATCAGCTCACCCTGTCTGTACTTCAGCAGCAGATCCCAGATTCCTCTCCGAGCATAGGGATCAACTCCGGCAGTGGGCTCGTCCAAAATCACCACTTTGGACCCGCCGACAAAGGCCAGCGCCACAGACAACTTCCTCTGCATGCCGCCAGACAGTGTGCTGGTCTTGGACTTGCGTTTGTGTGGT
>NC_084639.1:29181089-29201089 GCF_033978795.1 Nerophis ophidion | reverse complement strand
CAACCAATAGGAGGGAAGTGTTTCCTGCTCTCAGCCAATAGGAGGGAAGTGTTTCCTGCTCTCAGCCAATAGGAGGGAAGTGTTTCCTGCTCTCAGCCAATAGGAGGGAAGTGTTTCCTGTTCACAGCCATTAGGAGGGAAGTGTTTCCTGTTCTCAGCCATTAAGAGGGAAGTGTTTCCTGCTCTCAACCAATAGGAGGGAAGTGTTTCCTGCTCTCAGCCAATAGGAGGGAAGTGTTTCCTGTTCTCAGCCATTAAGAGGGAAGTGTTTCCTGCTCTCAACCAATAGGAGGGAAGTGTTTCCTGCTCTCAGCCAATAGGAGGGAAGTGTTTCCTGTTCTCAGCCATTAGGAGGGAAGTGTTTCCTGTTCTCAGCCATTAAGAGGGAAGTGTTTCCTGCTCTCAACCAATAGGAGGGAAGTCAGGTCGTCAGTCTACCCCAGGGCAGATGTAGCTTACCACCACCAGGTGTGAATGAATGATGGGTTCCCACTTCTCTGTGAGTGCTTTGAGTATACAACAATAGAAAAGCGCGATATGAACGTAATGCATTATTATTATTATTATTATTAAGTGTTTGAAAATGTGTGCCTAGTAAAGAAGAGTTTAGAGTTTGAAGCAAATGACCTACTATGAAGTCCAGTGCCTGGAATAAAAACAATACAATAACAAAAAAATTTGATCCTGGTACAAATTATAACATCAACACATGAGTGCCCTTTGATCACATGAAATACAGTACATGAAGTACATCAAGTACAGTACATGAAGTACAGTACATGAAATACAGTACATGAAGTACATGAAGTACAGTACATGAAGTACATGAAGTACAGTACATGAAGTACAGTACATGAAATACAGTACATGAAGTACATGAAGTACAGTACATGAAGTACAGTACATGAAGTACATGAAGTACAGTACATGAAGTACATGAAGTACAGTACATGAAGTACATGAAGTACAGTACATGAAGTACAGTACATGAAGTACAGTACAATGTGTAGATTCATGAGATCATTTATTTTGTCAGTTATTGTCCTATTTTCATTATGGGGCAAAAAGGCATTGCCAATAACTCAGAGAAAAATGATTAGTCAACAAAATGAACACTGTGCCCGCCCATAGGGCCAAAAGGGTGAATGTGCTGTTATTGTTATTATCAATGTGCTGTTATTCTTATTAATAATGTAATGTTATTGTTATTATCAATGCAATGTTATTATTAATAATGTAATGTTATTGGTATTATCAATGCAATTTTATTGTTATTATTAATGTAGTATTATGGTTATTATTAATGTAATGTAATTGTTATTATTAATGTGCTGTTATTGTTATTAATGTGGTGTTAGTATTAATGTAATATTATTAATGTGGTGTTATTGTTATTAATTTGGTGTTATTATTAGTGTAATGTTATTTTAATGTGGTGTCATTGTTATTATTAATGTGATGTTATTATTAATGTGGTGTCATTGTTATTATCAATGTTGTCTTATTGTAATTATTAATGTAATGTTATTGTTAATGTGGTTTTAGTGTTAATATTAATGTAATGTTATTATTAATGTGGTGTTATTGTTATTATTATTGTAATGTTATTATTAATGTGATGTTATTATTAATGTGGTGGTAGTTATTATTAATGTAATGTTATTGTTATTAGTAATGTGGTGTTATTGCTATTATTATTGTGGTGTTATTGTTATTATTCATGTAATGTTATAAGCGGTAGAAATGGATGGATGGATGTTATTGTTATTATTAATGTGGTGTTATTGTTATCATACGTGTGTGTAGTGGTGTGTGATGCTGTACAGGTGTGTGTAGTGGTGTGTGATGCTGTACAGGTGTGTGTAGTGGTGTGTGATGCTGTAGAGGTGTGTGTAGTGGTGTGTGATGCTGTAGAGGTGTGTGTAGTGGTGTGTGATGCTGTAGAGGTGTGTGTAGTGGTGTGTGATGCTGTAGAGGTGTGTGTAGTGGTGTGTGATGCTGTAGAGGTGTGTGTAGTGGTGCGTGATGCTGTAGAGGTGTGTGTAGTGGTGCGTGATGCTGTACAGGTGTGTGTAGTGGTGCGTGATGCTGTAGAGGTGTGTGTAGTGGTGTGTGATGCTGTAGAGGTGTGTGTAGAGGTGTGTGATGCTGTAGAGGTGTGTGTAGTGGTGTGTGATGCTGTAGAGGTGTGTGTAGTGGTGTGTGATGCTGTAGAGGTGTGTGTAGTGGTGTGTGATGCTGTAGAGGTGTGTGTAGTGGTGTGTGATGCTGTAGAGGTGTGTGTAGTGGTGTGTGATGCTGTAGGAAGTGTGTGTAGTGGTGTGTGATGCTGTAGAGGTGTGTGTAGTGGTGTGTGATGCTGTAGAGGTGTGTGTAGTGGTGTGTGATGCTGTAGAGGTGTGTGTAGTGGTGTGTGATGCTGTAGAGGTGTGTGTAGTGGTGTGTGATGCTGTAGAGGTGTGTGTAGTGGTGTGTGATGCTGTACAGGTGTGTGTAGTGGTGTGTGATGCTGTAGAGGTGTGTGTAGTGGTGTGTGATGCTGTAGAGGTGTGTGTAGTGGTGTGTGATGCTGTAGAGGTGTGTGTAGTGGTGTGTGATGCTGTAGAGGTGTGTGTAGTGGTGTGTGATGCTGTAGAGGTGTGTGTAGTGGTGTGTGATGCTGTAGAGGTGTGTGTAGTGGTGTGTGATGCTGTAGAGGTGTGTGTAGTGGTGTGTGATGCTGTAGAGGTGTGTGTAGTGGTGTGTGATGCTGTAGAGGTGTGTGTAGTGGTGTGTGATGCTGTAGAGGTGTGTGTAGTGGTGCGTGATGCTGTACAGGTGTGTGTAGTGGTGCGTGATATTGTAGAGGTGTGTGTAGTGGTGCGTGATGCTGTAGAGGTGTGTGTAGTGGTGCGTGATGCTGTAGAGGTGTGTGTAGTGGTGCGTGATGCTGTAGAGGTGTGTGTAGTGGTGTGTGATGCTGTAGAGGTGTGTGTAGTGGTGTGTGATGCTGTAGAGGTGTGTGTAGTGGTGTGTGATGCTGTAGAGGTGTGTGTAGTGGTGTGTGATGCTGTAGAGGTGTGTGTAGTGGTGTGTGATGCTGTAGAGGTGTGTGTAGTGGTGTGTGATGCTGTAGAGGTGTGTGTAGTGGTGTGTGATGCTGTAGAGGTGTGTGTAGTGGTGTGTGATGCTGTAGAGGTGTGTGTAGTGGTGTGTGATGCTGTAGAAGTGTGTGTAGTGGTGTGTGATGCTGTAGAGGTGTGTGTAGTGGTGTGTGATGCTGTAGAGGTGTGTGTAGTGGTGTGTGATGCTGTAGAGGTGTGTGTAGTGGTGTGTGATGCTGTAGAGGTGTGTGTAGTGGTGTGTGATGCTGTAGAGGTGTGTGTAGTGGTGTGTGATGCTGTAGAGGTGTATGTAGTGGTGTGTGATGCTGTAGAGGTGTGTGTAGTGGTGTGTGATGCTGTACAGGTGTGTGTAGTGGTGTGTGATGCTGTAGAGGTGTGTGTAGTGGTGCGTGATATTGTAGAGGTGTGTGTAGTGGTGTGTGATGCTGTAGAGGTGTGTGTAGAGGTGTGTGATGCTGTAGAGGTGTGTGTAGTGGTGTGTGATGCTGTAGAGGTGTGTGTAGTGGTGTGTGATGCTGTAGAGGTGTGTGTAGTGGTGTGTGATGCTGTAGAGGTGTGTGTAGTGGTGTGTGATGCTGTAGAGGTGTGTGTAGTGGTGTGTGATGCTGTAGGAAGTGTGTGTAGTGGTGTGTGATGCTGTAGAGGTGTGTGTAGTGGTGTGTGATGCTGTAGAGGTGTGTGTAGTGGTGTGTGATGCTGTAGAGGTGTGTGTAGTGGTGTGTGATGCTGTAGAGGTGTGTGTAGTGGTGTGTGATGCTGTAGAGGTGTGTGTAGTGGTGTGTGTTGTGGTGTGTGATGCTGTAGAGGTGTGTGTAGTGGTGTGTGATGCTGTAGAGGTGTGTGTAGTGGTGTGTGATGCTGTAGAGGTGTGTGTAGTAGTGTGTGATGCTGTAGAGGTGTGTGTAGTGGTGTGTGTAGTGGTGTGTGATGCTGTAGAGGTGTGTGTAGTGGTGTGTGTAGTGGTGTGTGATGCTGTAGAGGTGTGTGTAGTGGTGTGTGATGCTGTAGAGGTGTGTGTAGTGGTGTGTGATGCTGTAGAGGTGTGTGTAGTGGTGTGTGATGCTGTAGAGGTGTGTGTAGTGGTGTGTGATGCTGCAGGAAGTGTACAGATGGACAGATGGCGTGCACTCACTAGAAGAGTTGTCGTAGAGAGCGGCGGGCTCGTCCTCGCTGCTGTTGTGACTCCCGAAGAGAGCCTTGTAGTTGCTGTCCTCGTACCAGTTCAGGGACTTGATCTGGAGGCCCCCGCCTTCCGGGTGTCCACACAGGATGCGTGACACAGCCTGGTACATGGCGCTGGGCGAGGACGTGGCGTTGTGGGTCAGGAAGAGGATCTCCTTCCTCAGGTGCATCCAGCTCTGCATGCCCGCCAGCTGAGGAACATCAAGGACTTCACTCTTCCTCACTGTTACTTCAACTTCATGACATCACAACTTCTCATTCACTTTGTCACGCTAACTCAAATACACTTCATCATATTTCATTCTTGCTACACACCAACCTAGGACTTGTGGACTCTTTACACATCATATTACATATATCATATATATCATTACATATGTCATATTACATATATCATATATATCATTACATATCTAATATTACATGCATCATACTCCTTTGTCCCACACGCCATTAGACTGTATAACTCCTCTCTGGGACGGGGGGGGGGGGTACTAGGATGACAGGGGATGCAAAACATTAACAGTGCAATAGGTTTTCATAACATGGTCACTACTGTCTACTTTGTCTTGTTATATTCTTATTTTACTGTTATATTGTTATTCCCATTGTTTTTATTCTTTTTGTAATATTTCTCTATTTTGTTTCCTTTTAAACCCCCATTATTTACTTTTCTACTTTTTTTTAAATTGATCTCAACTCTGTAAACTGCTGCTGGAATTTTAATTTTCCTGAAGGAATCAATAAAGTACTATCTATCTATCTATCTATATATAATATTACATATATGTTATACTATGGTACATTTTTACTCTACTTTTTACCTGCATTAACCTTTGTACCTGAGCTACTGCACTCCAAAAAATGATTCAAGCCCTTCTTAGATGAGACACATTTAAGTATTGTTGAATTTATTCAAAAAGATCTAGTTTTCATCCATCCATCCATCCATTTTCTACCGCTTATTCCCTTTTGGGGTTGCGGGGGGCGCTGGCGCCTATCTCATCTAGTTTTCAAATATACACATATATATTTAGTCAGTGAAACATAACATTTCTCATAATTGATCCAATGGGATTGATTGATGTTGATCAACGCAAAATAAATGAGTTCAGAACTCGGAGCATGCACATATATCATCTTCGCGGGCATTACTCATTAGCATAACGTCTTCTGGCGAGAATGCACCGCATCAGCAAAAACCGGGAAGCAATTATGTGCACACAACAACATTATTATGTGCACACAACAACATTATTATGTGCACACAACAACATTATTATGTGCACACAACAACATTATTATGTGCACACAACAACATTATTATGTGCACACAACAACATTATTATGTGCACACAACAACATTATTATGTGCACGCAACAACATTATTATGTGCACGCAACAACATTATTATGTGCACACAACAACATTATTATGTGCACACAACAACATTATTATGTGCACGCAACAACATTATTATGTGCACGCAACAACATTATTATGTGCACACAACAACATTATTATGTGCACGCAACAACATTATTATGTGCACGCAACAACATTATTATGTGCACGCAACAACATTATTATGTGCACACAACAACATTATTATGTGCACACAACAACATTATTATGTGCACACAACAACATTATTATGTGCACACAACAACATTATTATGTGCACACAACAACATTATTATGTGCACGCAACAACATTATTATGTGCACGCAACAACATTATTATGTGCACACAACAACATTATTATGTGCACACAACAACATTATTATGTGCACACAACAACATTATTATGTGCACGCAACAACATTATTATGTGCACGCAACAACATTATTATGTGCACGCAACAACATTATTATGTGCACACAACAACATTATTATGTGCACACAACAACATTATTATGTGCACACAACAACATTATTATGTGCACACAACAACATTATGTGCACACAACAACATTATTATGTGCACACAACATTATTATGTGCACACAACAACATTATTATGTGCACACAACAACATTATTATGTGCACACAACAACATTATGTGCACACAACAACATTATTATGTGCACACAACAACATTATTATGTGCACACAACAACATTATTATGTGCACACAACAACATTATTATGTGCACACAACAACATTATTATGTACACACAACAACATTATTATGTGCACACAACAACATTATTATGTACACACAACAACATTATTATGTGCACACAACAACATTATTATGTGCACACAACAACATTATTATGTGCACACAACAACATTATTATGTGCACACAACAACATTATTATGTGCACGCAACAACATTATTATGTGCACACAACAACATTATTATGTGCACACAACAACATTATTATGTGCACACAACAACATTATTATGTGCACGCAACAACATTATTATGTGCACGCAACAACATTATTATGTGCACGCAACAACATTATTATGTGCACGCAACAACATTATTATGTGCACACAACAACATTATTATGTACACACAACAACATTATTATGTGCACACAACAACATTATTATGTGCACACAACAACATTATTATGTGCACACAACAACATTATTATGTGCACACAACAACATTATTATGTGCACACAACAACATTATTATGTGCACACAACAACATTATTATGTGCACACAACATTATTATGTGCACACAACAACATTATTATGTGCACACAACAACATTATTATGTGCACACAACAACATTATTATGTGCACACAACAACATTATTATGTGCACGCAACAACATTATTATGTGCACGCAACAACATTATTATGTGCACGCAACAACATTATTATGTGCACGCAACAACATTATTATGTGCACACAACAACATTATTATGTACACACAACAACATTATTATGTGCACACAACAACATTATTATGTGCACACAACAACATTATTATGTGCACACAACAACATTATTATGTGCACACAACAACATTATTATGTGCACACAACAACATTATTATGTGCACACAACAACATTATTATGTGCACACAACAACATTATTATGTGCACGCAACAACATTATTATGTGCACACAACAACATTATTATGTGCACACAACAACATTATTATGTGCACACAACAACATTATTATGTGCACACAACAACATTATTATGTACACACAACAACATTATTATGTGCACGCAACAACATTATTATGTGCACACAACAACATTATTATGTGCACACAACAACATTATTATGTGCACACAACAACATTATTATGTGCACACAACAACATTATTATGTGCACACAACAACATTATTATGTGCACACAACAACATTATTATGTGCACACAACAACATTATTATGTGCACACAACAACATTATTATGTGCACGCAACAACATTATTATGTGCACACAACAACATTATTATGTGCACACAACAACATTATTATGTGCACACAACAACATTATTATGTACACACAACAACATTATTAGGCCCTTTTTTGAAATACTCCCACACTTTTCACCACTTTGGCGTACATTTTCCCCCTTGCTTGCACCGCTCGCATCGCCTGCTTTGCGCTCCGCCATGACGGTAGTGTGACGTAAATATACAACGCGTCCACGCACAAAAACGGGGTCGGCGTATTTACGTCATCGATGACGTCGACGCGTGGTTTCAGTCTTACAGTGAGTACATACAGGAAGGTTAATATTGTTCCTGTGTGTTTTCATATTTGAATAAAATGGCCAAATTTGAAATAATTTCATGTCTTTAACTTAATTATTAAAACGTATTTGTTTGTCAAATAATTGGTAGTCTATTCTAAATGTTCAAATGTTATCTTGTTTTATTGGTCAGAGCTTTTATTCAATTTCACCTTGTCTGCATTTCTGGGTATTCTGGTACTTGCACTCACAACTCAATAGGATATCATCTTTTGCAGATTGATCATTTTTTCCAAGCTTGGTGTGTCAGCCTCCTACTGTTAAGTGTTAGCAAGCTGCTTGTGGTTGTAAGTAATAGGTGATGTGTTTAATGTTGGTACAAGCTGCTTGTGATTGTAAGTAATAGGTGATGTGTTTAATGCTGGTACAAGCTGCTTGTGATTGTCAGTAATAGGTGATGTGTTTAATGCTGGTACAAGCTGCTTGTGGTTGTAAGTAATAGGTGATGTGTTTAATGTTGGTACAAGTTGCTTGTGATTGTAAGTAATAGGTGATGTGTTTAATGCTGGTACAAGCTGCTTGTGATTGTAAGTAATAGGTGATGTGTTTAATGTTGGTACAAGCTGCTTGTGATTGTAAGTAATAGGTGATGTGTTTAATGCTGGTACAAGCTGCTTGTGATTGTCAGTAATAGGTGATGTGTTTAATGCTGGTACAAGCTGCTTGTGATTGTAAGTAATAGGTGATGTGTTTAATGCTGGTACAAGCTGCTTGTGATTGTAAGTAATAGGTGATGTGTTTAATGCTGGTACAAGCTGCTTGTGATTGTAAGTAATAGGTGATGTGTTTAATGCTGGTACAAGCTGCTTGTGGTTGTAAGTAATAGGTGATGTGTTTAATGCTGGTACAAGCTGCTTGTGATTGTCAGTAATAGGTGATGTGTTTAATGCTGGTACAAGCTGCTTGTGATTGTAAGTAATAGGTGATGTGTTTAATGCTGGTACAAGCTGCTTGTGATTGTAAGTAATAGGTGATGTGTTTAATGTTGGTACAAGCTGCTTGTGGTTGTAAGTAATAGGTGATGTGTTTAATGTGGGTACAAGCTGCTTGTGGTTGTAAGTAATAGTTGATGTGTTTAATGCTGGTACAAGCTGCTTGTGATTGTAAGTAATAGGTGATGTGTTTAATGCTGGTACAAGCTGCTTGTGATTGTAAGTAATAGGTGATGTGTTTAATGCTGGTACAAGCTGCTTGTGATTGTCAGTAATAGTTGATGTGTTTAATGCTGGTACAAGCTGCTTGTGATTGTCAGTAATAGGTGATGTGTTTAATGCTGGTACAAGCTGCTTGTGATTGTAAGTAATAGGTGATGTGTTTAATGCTGGTACAAGCTGCTTGTGATTGTAAGTAATAGGTGATGTGTTTAATGTTGGTACAAGCTGCTTGTGGTTGTAAGTAATAGGTGATGTGTTTAATGTTGGTACAAGCTGCTTGTGATTGTAAGTAATAGGTGATGTGTTTAATGCTGGTACAAGCTGCTTGTGATTGTAAGTAATAGTTGATGTGTTTAATGCTGGTACAAGCTGCTTGTGGTTGTAAGTAATAGTTGATGTGTTTAATGCTGGTACAAGCTGCTTGTGGTTGTAAGTAATAGTTGATGTGTTTAATGCTGGTACAAGCTGCTTGTGATTGTAAGTAATAGTTGATGTGTTTAATGTTGGTACAAGCTGCTTGTGGTTGTAAGTAATAGGTGATGTGTTTAATGTTGGTACAAGCTGCTTGTGGTTGTAAGTAATAGTTGATGTGTTTAATGTTGGTACAAGCTGCTTGTGATTGTAAGTAATAGGTGATGTGTTTAATGTTGGTACAAGCTGCTTGTGGTTGTAAGTAATAGGTGATGTGTTTAATGTTGGTACAAGCTGCTTGTGGTTGTAAGTAATAGTTGATGTGTTTAATGTTGGTACAAGCTGCTTGTGGTTGTAAGTAATAGGTGATGTGTTTAATGCTGGTACAAGCTGCTTGTGGTTGTAAGTAATAGGTGATGTGTTTAATGCTGGTACAAGCTGCTTGTGATTGTAAGTAATAGGTGATGTGTTTAATGTTGGTACAAGCTGCTTGTGATTGTAAGTAATAGGTGATGTGTTTAATGCTGGTACAAGCTGCTTGTGATTGTAAGTAATAGTTGATGTGTTTAATGCTGGTACAAGCTGCTTGTGGTTGTAAGTAATAGTTGATGTGTTTAATGCTGGTACAAGCTGCTTGTGGTTGTAAGTAATAGTTGATGTGTTTAATGCTGGTACAAGCTGCTTGTGATTGTAAGTAATAGTTGATGTGTTTAATGCTGGTACAAGCTGCTTGTGATTGTAAGTAATAGTTGATGTGTTTAATGTTGGTACAAGCTGCTTGTGGTTGTAAGTAATAGGTGATGTGTTTAATGTTGGTACAAGCTGCTTGTGGTTGTAAGTAATAGTTGATGTGTTTAATGTTGGTACAAGCTGCTTGTGATTGTAAGTAATAGGTGATGTGTTTAATGTTGGTACAAGCTGCTTGTGGTTGTAAGTAATAGTTGATGTGTTTAATGTTGGTACAAGCTGCTTGTGATTGTAAGTAATAGGTGATGTGTTTAATGCTGGTACAAGCTGCTTGTGGTTGTAAGTAATAGTTGATGTGTTTAATGCTGGTACAAGCTGCTTGTGGTTGTAAGTAATAGGTGATGTGTTTAATGCTGGTACAAGCTGCTTGTGATTGTAAGTAATAGGTGATGTGTTTAATGCTGGTACAAGCTGCTTGTGGTTGTAAGTAATAGTTGATGTGTTTAATGCTGGTACAAGCTGCTTGTGATTGTAAGTAATAGGTGATGTGTTTAATGTTGGTACAAGCTCATCTCTATCATTGTCATCCTTTTGATATCATACATGCTAATTCTCTTTATTCTCTATTTCAGGATTATGAATGTGTAAAGAATGCAGTTTAGAACTAGCTAGCAAGTATGTGTTGTTGCAGCATTTTAGGCAGACTCATGGGCATTTAAAGGCCCACTGAGAGCCACTACTACCCACCACACAGTCTGATAGTTTATATATCAATGATGAAATATTAACATTGCAACACATGCCAATACGGCCGCTTTAGTTTATCCATCCATCCATCCATCCATTTTCTACCGCTTATTCCCCCCTTTGGGGTTGCGGGGGGCGCTGGCGCCTATCTCAGCTACAATCGGGCGGAAGGCGGGGTACACCCTGGACAAGTCGCCACCTCATCGCAGGGCCAACACAGATAGACGGACAACATTCACACACTAGGGACCATTTAGTGTTGCCAATCAACCTATCCCCAGGTGCATGTCTTTGGAGGTGGGAGGGGCCTATCCCCAGGTGCATGTCTTTGGAGCTGGGAGGGGCCTATCCCCAGGTGCATGTCTTTGGAGGTGGGAGGGGCCTATCCCCAGGTGCATGTCTTTGGAAGTGGGAGGAAGCCGGAGTACCCGGAGGGAACCCACGCATTCACGGGGAGAACATGCAAACTCCACACAGAAAGATCCCGAGTCTGGATTTGAACCCAGGACTGCAGGACCTTCGTATTGTGAGGCAGACGCACTAACCCCTCTACCACCGTGAAGCCCCGCTTTAGTTTAAGAAATTGCAATTTAAATTTTCCCGCAAAGTTTCCTGTTGAAAACGTCGCGGAATGATGACGCTTATGATGAGGCGTGCTTGTGACGTTATTGGTTGGAGCGGACATTTCAGCCCAGCACCACTGACGGCTAAAAGTCGTCTGTTTTCATCACATAATTACACAGTATTTTGGACATCTGTGTTGCTGAATCTTTTGCAATTTGTTCAATAAATAATGGAGACGTCAAAGAAGAATGCTGTTGGTGGAAAGTGGTGTATTGCAGCTGCCTTTAGCAACCGGAACACAGCCGGTGTTTCTTTGTTTTTTGTGAAGCTTTAACACAGAGCGGTCAAGCAAACATGTTTCTCTACGTCAACCAGCAAGTTTTTGGATGGGAAAATTGTGGTATTAAGTCGGCTCTTACCGGAGACTTCAGTGGATTGTGCGACCTCCCCCTGCAATTCAAAAAGGCAGCTGTGATCTTGGGTCCTCGGCTTCTCTCAGAAACACTGGCATTCACCGCAGCCAACAGACTTTCAGGTATGCCTTTATAATCTCACTAAAACACTATTAACACAATAAGCAGATAAGGGATTTTCCAGTAAATGTGTCTAATTACATCTAAAACGCTCCCACTGTCGCCGCCTGGAGCTGTCGCTTTTTTTTTTGTGCTTCACTCTAACTTTCCTCATCCAATAATCTTTCTTCCTCGCTCAAATCAATGGGGAAATTGTCGCTTTCTCGGTCCGAATAGCTCTCGCTGCTGGAGGCGATGATTGTAAACAATGTTCAGATGTGAGGAGCTCCACAACCCGTGACGTCACGCGCACATCGTCTGCTACTTCCGGTACAGGCAAGGCTTTTTTATTAGCGACCAAAAGTTGCGAACTTTATACTCGATGTTCTCTACTAAATCCTTCCAGCAAAAATATGGCAATATCGCGAAATGATCAAGTATGACACATAGAATGGACCTGCTATCCCGGTTTGAATAAGAACATCTCATTTCAGTAGGCCTTTAAGGGGCAGTCATCACTATCCATGTCCATATACAGATTGCCCATGGAGTAAGTTACTAAATCATACATACAAAGTTCATGGTAAACCTCAAACTCCCAAACCAGCAGAAGTAGTTACATTCAAGTGCCATGTGTGCACATGCAAAGACCTAACAACACAAATGGATTATTTTCAACACATAAATCAACATCTCAGGCGTAATGAAACGGTTTCATGTATGTTTTTGGGTTGCTGATTTAAAACAAATATATACGCTACGTTTAACACACACAACAATAGGAAACACAAGCAACATTCATCGATACATTTTAAAGCTAATGTTGTCAGCACAAGAGGTCCGGTGCAGGAGTCAGACAAATCTGAAGCTGGGCCAATAGAGTCTGTCGATACAGATCAGGAATTTGAAACACTTACATGTAGTTGTGATGATGCAACATAATTGAACCTGCAAATATCGATTAAACAGGGAATTGCTTGCATTTTATTGAAGTTAGAAAATATTGTTCATATTCTAAAGTCAGTTATTGATGACGTTCTTTCTGAATTTCACTACATGTTAAAGTCCTACTGAAAGCCACTACTAGCGACCACACAGTCTGATAGTTTATATATCAATGATGAAATATTAACATTGCAACACATGACAATACGGCCGCTTTAGTTTACTAAATTACAATTTTAAATTTCCCATGGAGTTTCCTGTTGAAAACGTCGCGGGATGATGACGCGTGTTTGTGATGTTATTGGTTGGAGGGGACATATTAGCCCTGCACCATTTATGGCGAAAAGTCATCTCTTTTCATCACACAATTACACAGTATTCTGGACATCTGTGTTGCTGAATCTTTTGCAATTTGTTCAATTAATATTGGAGAAGTCAAAGTAGAAAGATGAAGATGGGAAGCTTTTAGCCTTTAGCCACACAAACACACAGTGTTTCCTTGTTTAAAATTCCCGCAGGTGAAGCTTTACTAAGGATCAGAGCGCTCAAGTGAACATGGATCCCGACTACATGTCGACCGGCAGTTTTCGGTGAGAAAATTGTGGAAATAAGTCGCCTCTTACCGGAGATCAGTGGAGCCAGCGTCCTCCTGCAGCTGCCGTGACTTCTCTCAGAGACTCTGGCATCTAAACACCCGTGGCCACACCCCTCCGACTTTAAGGTAATATTTAACTCACTAAAAAACTAGCAACACAATAGGCAGATAAGGGATTTCCCAGAATTATCTTAGTAAATGTGTAAACTGCCCTCGCCGTTTTTTGTTTTTTTTCTAGGCCTTCACTCTAAATTTCCTCATCCACGAATCTTTCATCCTCGCTCAAATTAATGGGGAAATTGTCGCTCTCTCGGTCTGAATAGCTCTAGCTGCTGCTGGCTATGATTGAAAACAATGTTCAGATGTGAGGAGCCCTACAACCAGTGATGTCATGCGCACATCGTCTGCTACTTCCGGTACAGGCAAGGCTTTTTTATTAACGACCTAAAGTTGCAAACTTTATCCTCGATGTTCTCTACTAAATCCTTTCAGCAAAAATATGGCAATATGGTGAAATGATCAAGTATGACACATAGACTGGACCTGCTATCCCCGTTTAAATAAGAACATCTCATTTCAGTAGGCCTTTAAGTACAGTATCTAGGCCTGTCAAAAAAGCTTTAGTTTACGATGTATTTCAGCATCATACACTACAATTTCGAGAGTCACTAACTGATGAGCTGTCCACTATCCTATGCAAATCTAATCAATTAGGCGTATGTATATATATATATATATATATATATATATGTATATTTTTATATTTATATATATATATATGTATATTTACATATATAATATATATATTTATATATATGTATATGTATATATATTCATATTTATACTTACTTTATGGTTGTGTGCCCTACTCAGAAATGTGTCAAAGATGCTATGCTCTAGTCTTCAGAAGCTGTATTGGTTTATCTAATTTTCTTTACACAGTCTCATCAACTTGTCCCCCCTCCCTGTTCCACTGTTGCACCAATATTTAGCTAAATTCTGTTTTGATTTTTCCCCCCTGCTTTAGTGTGACAACATTGACATCAGGAGGGAGTGCATCCTGAGAAGCCGTGTTGTCTATCTCAAAGAAGATCCAGACACTTTGTTCAATGAATATCTGGTAAGTTAATAGTTTTTGTTACTCAGTAGCATGAAATAGTGTTACCCATTCTTATTTACATATATTGCGGTCCTTTGAGCTCAACACACTACAACTCTTTGACTAACTGGCATTTTGTAAACAATGGGGCTCATTGAATTTAAAATGTTTGTTTGAAATCACTGGTAGGTGCAAGAAAAGACAGAGTCAGAGTCTACTAAGCTGGTAGTGGCGAACGGGCAGAGGCTCTGTGGAGTAAAACAGCTATTTCTGTCCCACAGGTCCATCTCTATCGGGATGTGGTTGCCTAAAGCAGTGGTCCCCAACTTTTTTGTATCCGCGGACCGGTCAACGCTTAATCATTTGTTTTTGTTTTTTCGTCTTTGTCATGAAAAAGGGAGGTTTTTGTCATGAAAAAGGGAGGTTTTTGTGGTTGGTGGACTAATTGTAAGTGTATATTGTGTTTTTTATGTTGATTTAATTTTTAAAAAATGTAACTTTTTTTTTTTTTTTAATAAAAAATTCTTCTGCGGCCACGGTGGTTGGGGACCACTGGCCTGAAGGATGCTGTTGCAGCAATTGCATTATGTTCATGGCTGCTTGCTGAAGTTATTTACGGGCCAATTGCAAACATTATATTATTATTATTATTATTTTATATATACGGTTAACTTTCCAATCACGTTTAATTCGTGATACATAAATGATTGATTTGACAAGCAATGAGGACTTTAAAAAAAAAGCTAACTCATTTTCTGCTAGCGGTGTTCAGGATGTTACTTAACACAAGTGTTCTGTTTTTGTGTGGTTGTTCAGGCCTCCGCCACTGAGGATGCAGAAAGGGACATTGCCCTCACAGTCATGGGGTTAAACATCATCCATGGAGATGGCGATAGGCAGCCAGAGGATGTTGGAATTGTTATCGAAGGCATCAAAGTCCTAAGCAACATGGACACCCTCATCATGGAGATCATAATGATGTTTGGGGCTCATCTATGCCCTTCATCTAAGTGTTCCAGACAACCTCAAGTACACATTTGAGTTTTCCAGAAGATCCTGATGAACCTGGATGGTCACAAACTGAACACAAAGATACAGAAGCTGAAAATCAACTTGTTTACGTGAGAGGTGAACACTTCTTGACAAAGTTCATCATCGGATCTTTATTTTTGGCTGTATTTGTTTGCCTTCATTTTCACCCCATTTAAAGACAATCTATGACCTACAACATTTTGAACTTGAGAATTGGACCTAACTTTACCTCCCCCTTTTATCTCTGAGTATGACTATCCTGCACACTTCTCACATCCATTTCTCTCCTCCGTTTCATCACTCGACCCTGGATAAATGGATTAAGTTCGATTCAAGACTTTGGAATTTTATTTTGTATTTTTTGAATAACTAGTACTGTTCTCATGTTTTGTTTATACTTGCTTACATTCAAATGATATTTGCTGCTAGCTTCCCATTAATATCAGATTCCTGATCTGTGAATGTTAAGTTTTTCTTATTTATTTTTGTTTTGATCCATGTTGTTTTCTTTTCTTTAACTCTAGTACATTGGGGCTAATGGCTGCATTAGCACACTTGTGCAGGACTCAAATGTGTTTTTGCACTTTCCTTTGTGGCGCTGGGTGTTAATTTTACACCACTTTAAGGTATTTTGGAGAACCGTTTCTCGTAAAGTTTTCCTCGAGTTATTTAAGAAAAGGTAAAACTGTTTCTTGGTGTTTTATATCTGGGCTTTCTATCAAGTCCATTTGACATATTTGTTAATATAACACTAAGTTATTAGTCTGTGTTGCTACGCAAATCTGACATTGGTCTTTATGTCAAATTGACTTCTTGATGGGGTTTTTTCACCGAAACTCAACATTTTGGTTTGTGTTTTCAAGTCACTTTGACATCCTGTGGTGTTATATTCAAGATTGTTGAATTAAGGATTATTCTACATTAAAAATACCAACCAGGTTTTGTCTGATGTGTTTTATGGGATCAAGGGGGATTTTTAGCTTGCTTCATTTCCAAACAATTTTGAATTGGGCACATATAAATCAATTTCGCTTAATAACCTAAATCATTTCATTTTAGCTGTATTTGTTAAAAATGAGTCTGACAAATGTAAATCATTTTCGCTTAGTGTTTGCAATAATTTAATTTTGGCCTTATTTGCTAAAAATTAGTTGGACTAACTCATTTTTATTGTGTTGTGAGAATGAGTTGGGGCAACATGTATTTGTTGGATGGAAATCCTGCCCTCATTTTAATTGAGTTCATCAAATGAGTCATTTTTTGGAGTGTGTGTGAAACAATTGGGAAGCAATAACATTTGTCTAAGTCTAAGTCTAACTCCCCGACACATTCTCCTATATAAGAAGTACTTCTCATGCCCGCCTGCTCCTATATAAGAAGTACTTCTCATGCCCGCCTGCTCCTATATAAGAAGTACTTCTCATGCCCGCCTGCTCCTATATAAGAAGTACTTCTCATGCCCGCCTGCTCCTATATAAGAAGCACAGAGTGGGAATGCTGTCCAGGTTCTAGCCCGCCTTCCGCACAAGTGCAGCTGGGATAGGCTCCAGCCACCCCCACAACCTCGGGAGGGACAAGCGGTAGAAAATGGATGGATGCTCTAATGATTATACAATTGTATTTCATGTATGCAAGCATGTTGTAGCACAAGCAATATGTGCGCCATTCACACTCACCCCATGGTTGTAGATCACTAGACTATGTCACTAGACCATATCACTAGAGCAGTGGTTCTCAAATGGAGGTACGTGTACCCCTGGGTGTACTTGAAGGTATGCCAAGGGGTACGTGAGATTTTTTAAAAATATTCTAAAAATAGCAACAATTCAAAAATCCTTTATAAATATATTTATTGAATAATACTTCAAGAAAATATGAATGTAAGTTGATAAAGTGTGAAAAGAAATACAACAATGCAATATTCAGTGTTGACAGCTAGATTTTCTGTGGACATGTTCCATAAATATTGATGTTAAAGATTTATATTTTTGTGAAGAAATGTTTAGAAGTAAGTTGATGAATCCAGATGGATCTCTATTACAATCCCCAAAGAGGACACTTTAACTTGATGATTACTTCTATGTGGAGAAATCTGCATTTATCATTGAATCACTTGTGGCCCTGCTATGAAGTGGCGACTTGTCCAGGGTGTACGCTGCCTTCCGCTCGATTGTAGCTGAGAGAGCCTCCAGCACGGCCCCGAAGGGAATAAGCGGTAAAAAATGAATGGATGAATCACTTATTTTTCAACAAGTTTTTAGATAATTTTATATCTTCTTTTCCAAATAGTTGAAGAAAGACCACTACAAATGAGCAATATTTTGCACTGTTATATAATTTAATAAATCAGAAACTGATGACATAGTTCTGTATTTTACTTCTTTATCTCTTTTTTTCAACCAAAATTGCTTTGCTGTGATTAGCGGGTACTTGAATCAAAAACATGTTCACGGGGGGTACATCACTGAAAAAAGGTTGAGAACCACTGGTTTAGAGCACTAGACTATGTCACTACACTAGATTACGTCACTAGACTGTCTCTACACTACAGCACTAGACTATGTCTCTACACTAGATTACTTGATGGTGTTGCCAGAGCAGATCATTAGACTATGTCATGAGACCAGACCACTAGACTACGTCACTACACTAGATTACTTGATGGTGTTGCCAGAGCAGATCATTAGACTATGTCATGAGACCAGACCACTAGACTATGTCTCTACACTAGATTACTTGATGGTGTTGCCAGAGCAGATCATTAGACTATGTCATGAGACCAGACCACTAGACTACGTCACTACACTAGATTACTAGATGATGTTGCCAGAGCAGATCATTAGACTATGTCATGAGACCAGACCACTAGACTATGTCTCTACACTAGATTACTTGATGGTGTTGCCAGAGCAGATCATTAGACTATGTCATGAGACCAGACCACTAGACTATGTCTCTACACTAGATTACTTGATGGTGTTGCCAGAGCAGATCATTAGACTATGTCATGAGACCAGACCACTAGACTACGTCACTACACTAGATTACTTGATGGTGTTGCCAGAGCAGATCATTAGACTATGTCATGAGACCAGACCACTAGACTACGTCACTACACTAGATTACTTGATGGTGTTGCCAGAGCAGATCATTAGACTATGTCATGAGACCAGACCACTAGACTATGTCTCTACACTAGATTACTTGATGGTGTTGCCAGAGCAGATCATTAGACTATGTCATGAGACCAGACCACTAGACTATGTCTCTACACTAGATTACTTGATGGTGTTGCCAGAGCAGATCATTAGACTATGTCATGAGACCAGACCACTAGACTATGTCTCTACACTAGATTACTTGATGGTGTTGCCAGAGCAGATCATTAGACTATGTCATGAGACCAGACCACTAGACTATGTCTCTACACTAGATTACTTGATGGTGTTGCCAGAGCAGATCATTAGACTATGTCATGAGACCAGACCACTAGACTACGTCACTACACTAGATTACTTGATGGTGTTGCCAGAGCAGATCATTAGACTATGTCATGAGACCAGACCACTAGACTACGTCACTACACTAGATTACTAGATGATGTTGCCAGAGCAGATCATTAGACTATGTCATGAGACCAGACCACTAGACTATGTCTCTACACTAGATTACTTGATGGTGTTGCCAGAGCAGATCATTAGACTATGTCATGAGACCAGACCACTAGACTATGTCTCTACACTAGATTACTTGATGGTGTTGCCAGAGCAGATCATTAGACTATGTCATGAGACCAGACCACTAGACTACGTCACTACACTAGATTACTTGATGGTGTTGCCAGAGCAGATCATTAGACTATGTCATGAGACCAGACCACTAGACTACGTCACTACACTAGATTACTTGATGGTGTTGCCAGAGCAGATCATTAGACTATGTCATGAGACCAGACCACTAGACTACCTCACTACACTAGATTACTTGATGGTGTTGCCAGAGCAGATCATTAGACTATGTCATGAGACCAGACCACTAGACTACGTCACTACACTAGATTACTTGATGGTGTTGCCAGAGCAGATCATTAGACTATGTCATGAGACCAGACCACTAGACTACCTCACTACACTAGATTACTAGATGATGTTGCCAGAGCAGATCATTAGACTATGTCATGAGACCAGACCACTAGACTACGTCACTACACTAGATTACT
>NC_084639.1:29176089-29178589 GCF_033978795.1 Nerophis ophidion | reverse complement strand
TCACATGACAGTCACTTCCTGTGACATCACGGTCATTTTCTTACCTCCACCGCCAGCGAGCCCAGACTGTCCAGAAGCTTGTTGGTTGCCCTGGCAACCTCCTTGACAGCTTCAGGGTCCGACCGGGCATCCCTCTGTGTGAGACACACACACACACACGTGAGTGGCATTCTTATTGGTGCGACTAGTAAACCTGACAAGTCTTTTTCAGTAGCTTGTGTTTTTAGCCAGCTGAAACACGTTGCTATGGAAACCAGTCTTTCAGACATGTGAGATTCACACAGTCTGTCAGCTTCACTTCCTGTTTCCTGACCTTGAAAAAGGAGCCTACAGGCAACACAGACTGAGAACTAAAGAAAAGAGAGACAAGCTGGGACACGCCTCTACACACACACACACACACACACACACACACACACACACACACACACACACACACACACCCTCAATTCTTTCTGACAGGCTAGGCTGTAGGCGAGACTTTTTTACCAAGAGAGGTTTGAGGAAGTCCACGTTGTCCAGGAAGTTCTGCTCTGCCCGGTTCAGCCACACATTAGGAGCGCGACACACCACTTCTTGGACCATCATGGAGGCCAACGGGTCTGAAATCTTCACAAATTCCTCCACACTCCGGCCCGCCGCTTTACGAGGACATGCGTCCCGCAGGTGGACCCCAAACCCTTTGAGAAGGACCTGAGACGCACGGAGAGAGATACCTCAGTTTGATGGCGTGTGTGTGTGTGTGTGTGTGTGTGTGTGTGTGTGTGTGTGTGTGTGTGTGTGTGTGCACGATCATCACCTTCTCCAAGTTGACGTCGGCCTCCAGGATGTGATCCACAACAGATGGAGGAAGGGTGGCATTCCTCAACAGGAAGCCGGACAAAGTTTCATCATCTCGCAGGAAGTGCTTCAACTTGAAGCCTACAAGACACACACACACACACACACACACACACACACACGGTTTGACACATGGCCATGTGTCGCAAATAAAAGATGTCAGATGGTAATATAAGAATGAATAAATGCATATGTATTCTTGAAATTGACTGGCGTGGCGCAGTTGAGAGAGTGGCCGTGTGCAACCCGAGGGTCCCTGGTTCAATCCCCACCTAGTACCAACCTCGTCATGTCCGTTGTGATCTTGAGCAAGACAGTTCACCCTTGCTCCTGATGGGTGCTGGTTAGCGCCTTGCATGGCAGCTCCCTCCATCAGTGTGTGAATGTGTGTGTGAATGTGGAAGTAGTGTCAAAGTGCTTTGAGTACCTTGAAGGTAGAAAAGTGCTATACAAGTACAACTCATTTACTATTTACTGTAATTGAAGCCTACAAGACACACACACACACTCTTGCAGAAGGTTAATTTTGTTCAAATGGAGCCTCAAATGTAATGGACTTGTGTGTGTGACACAAAGTGTAAGCCCAGTGCATGCTGGGAGACTTGGTGTTGGCCCAGTGCATGCTGGGACACGCAGCCCTCCTACACAGGCAGTGTGGAGAGAATGTGTCACATGTTGGGCATGCTGGATTGCGCAACAAAAGATGTTTTGGATCGTTTATGTGGATAGAGGTAGAACGTTGCTTTTCTTCCTGCATTCACACATTCATAAAGTTATAAACCATTTTACAAATCAATGAAAAGTGTTCTCAAAATGGGCCGGTAATAAAGTTCATATGGACCAAATTTCATGCTGAAATAAACATGACATCATGCTCAATCTTCTCAGGACATTTAAAGGCCTACTGAAATGAGATGTTCTTATTTAAACGGGGATAGCAGGTCCATTCTATGTGTCACACTTGATCATTTCACCATAATGCCATTTTTTGCTGAAAGGATTTAGTAGAGAACATCCACGATGAAGTTCGCAACTTTTGGTCGCTAATAAAAAAGCCTTGCCTGTACCGGAAGTAGCAGACGATGTGCACGTGACGTCACGGGTTGAAGGGCTCCTCACATTGTTTATAATCATATCACCAAGCAGCAAGAGCGATTCGGACAGAGAAAGCGACAATTTCCCCATTAATCTGAGCAAGGATGAAAGATTTGTGGATGAGGAAAGCGAGAGTGAAGAACTAGAAAAAAAAAAGACAGGGCAGTGAGAG
This sequence comes from Nerophis ophidion, assembly GCF_033978795.1. Classification (NCBI taxonomy): domain Eukaryota; kingdom Metazoa; phylum Chordata; class Actinopteri; order Syngnathiformes; family Syngnathidae; genus Nerophis; species Nerophis ophidion. The sequence continues at coordinate 29,176,482 of NC_084639.1, read as the reverse complement.
CGATTCACATGTTATTAGATACATTTACTAGGATAATTCTGGAAAATCCCTTATCTGCTTATTGTGTTACTAGTGTTGTAGTGAGATTATACTGTCGTACCTGAAAATCGGAGGGGTGTGGCCACGGGTGTGGTGACCGCCAGTGTCTCTGAGGGAAGCCACACAGCTACCTCTTTGACAGGTGCACGAGGAAGGACGCAAGCGCCGCTCATGCCTACGGTAAGAGCCGACTTATTTCCACAATTTTCTCACCGAAACCTGCCGGTTGACATGTGGTCGGGAACCATGTTCGCTTGACCGCTCTGTTCCATAGTAAAGCTTCACCTTTGTGAATGTAAACACGGAAACACCGGCTGTGTTTGTGTTGCTAAAGGCAGTTGCAATACACCGCTT
>NC_084639.1:29128589-29171089 GCF_033978795.1 Nerophis ophidion | reverse complement strand
CACTACTATGACTGCTATAATATCATTACAACTACCATCACCTCTAAATAACCACTACTATTAATACGACCATTACCACTACTACAGCTATTACCATGACATTAACACTATCATTGCCATTAACAGTACCACTACTATTTCAACAACCGTTACTATTACTGTATACCATTACCACTACTATTGCCAATACTGGTATTAACATCATTAACACTACCACTATTATTGCCACTATCATTACAATTACTACTGTTATTACCGATTGTAGCTGAGATAGGCGCCAGCGCCCCCCGCGACTCCAAAAGGGAATAAGCGGTAGAAAATGGATGGATGACCAGTAACACTACTACTACCATTACTGCTACATTACAACCATTCGCCACCACTATTACCATCACCACTATCATTACAACTACTATAACCACTATCATTATTAGTACTACTATTATCATTACCACTACTATATATTTACAAAGGCCATTACCTCTACTATCATTACTATGACCATTACCACTATCATTGCCATCACTGCTATTTCCATTACTATTAATGCTACCATTACCACGCCTAATACCACTATTGTTACCATTAACATTACCACTACCACTACTTTTACAATTAACACTATTATTACCACTACCATTACCACTACTATTACTGCTACCATATCATTACCACTACATCAATGATTACTACCACCATTACCACTATCATTAGTACAGCCACAGCCACTACAATGTACATTACCATTACTCTTAATGCTACTATTACCATTACTACTACTACTGTTAACATGAAATATTACACAACTGCTAACATATCTGCTACATTGCAACCATTATTGACACCACTATTACTATTACACCTAACAATATTATTTTCACTATTACTATTACTATTACACCGCATGACCTCAGAATCATCTCCTCCACAGCACATTACCATGGCAACGTGACTGTGAGCGGAGCAAGGGTTGAAGAACACAATGGTGACAAAGGTAAAGAAGAACATGCAGAATACTGACTCCTGATTGGCTGGTTAAGACCACAGCTCAGTCAGACCTGCTGAGTCTCTAATGGGTGGAATTGAGCAGCTTCACAGTACGACAACAGCTCACCTGGCCCCACAAGCAGGTTGGAAACACAACACCAGATAATTACTGCACAAAGCACAACATTCCATTGTACAAAGAACAAGAAAGTAAGCTTTTCTTTGCTCCACTTCAGTTGAAAAACTGCATTTTCATGTGAAGTGCATCACTTTTCTTCTTGCAAGAGGACGGGACGTCAAAACTTGCCACTATGACACGGCTACTCATCACTAGCATGCTAACCATAGCAGCTCGTGAGTCTCCACTCCTGTTGGGGCAATGCTTTCAGCCAAATGGAAGGTGTTAGAACACAAGTGTCCCAAGAGCTGCTCATTGTTCAAGAAAGACTATTGGAAAAAAAACCCATCAAAAAGTGTGAAAAAAGAGCAGACAGGCGAAGGTTGCAATGGTGACTAACAACAGCAAGCTGCCGTGCAGTCGGCTTTTTCTTTAAAACTCTCATTGCTCAAAAAATATTCATCAATCAAGGCCTTTATTATTAGTCAACGAATGAAATAAATATTGTTGATTATTGACCTGTTCAAGGCTGCAAGTACTTCACATCATATACAATACTTTGAAATATTTGGGGGTGGAAATATTGCATATTTTCTGTTTGTTATAAAAAAATATACATATCATTTTTTTAATTCAAAACGTAAAATCGACGGATTGATCTGAGGTGTTAAAAGTCAAAACAACTTTTTAAAACTATATTTTAGAGTGTTTTGATCTCTGGGATTGTATTTTTGAAAACTGTCATTGCTCAGAGTCAACAATGAATAATGTATTCAAATCAATGGTGTTGTGGATTTTTGAGGGATGTAAGGCTCCAATGACTTCACATCAACAACTGGACTTGGAGGAAACTGCAGCATATTTTGTGTTTTTGCCATAAAAAACATGGTTTTCTTTGACAAAAAGGGCAAAAGAAATAAATGAAATGTTTTTTTTTTCAATTTTATCAACAGATAGAAGTTGATCTCAAGAGTTAAGCGTTGAATAATAAAAAAAACAATAATATGACTTTTTTTTACATGTTTTATGGCTGGAGGCCCCCCTCCCCCATGGCTGTTTGAGAGCAGGGAGGTCAAAGGGCAGTGATGCCGCCATCAGAGGGCCAATAATCAATCACTTTATTTTCACTATGCATGACATACATTCTTTTAAGTCATTTTACACTCAAAACTTTACGTTTACAACATTTTACTGTCAACCATAGTGTTTTCTTTATTTTTTTTTTATAACATTTTACACTAAATCTAAAAAAAGTACCTCTGTTTTTTTGGGGGGGGTTTAGGGAAAAATCTGGCAGCTTAGTTGGCAGAATGTTTGTGTTGAATGTACATTGTTTTTTACAACATGATGTTCATGGAAAAACTCTACACCTTCTTCTTTTATTCTGCCAACTTAGCTGCCACTTTTTCTAGCGTAAAAAACATTTACAGTAATACACCCTTATAGACAAGATTTTACAGCTCAGTCAACACAATTTGAAGGCAAAAAACAGTAGGGTTTTTTTTGACGTAAAATTGATTGTCATTTTACGAATTTGATGGGTAGTTTGCTGTAAAGTGAAGTATTTTTATTTAGACAAAACATATTTGCAAAGTATGATAATATCGTGTAATATTTGTTGCAACATTGGATACTATTAAAGTTGCAAATGTATGCAATTTCCAGCAGTACATATATTTGTTGTGTCCGACTGAAACAAATGTGGTAAAATATGAAGTAGTTTATTGGCAGGCCAGATAAAAGGATTGACTTTGGCACCTGTGTTTCTAACACTGGAAGACGTTTAGAAGTTGCTAGCTTTGGCATTGCTGCAAGAAGATGAAAGGTAGGAACGCTACCTACCTTTGCAAATAAACACATGTTGTACCTCATGTAGCTTGTGGAAGAAGAGGTAGCAGGTGAGAGGAAGGGGGCGTGACCAAGAGCATGTGTTTGCAGAGGGGGCGGAGTCTCCTCACCTGACCTGCTGCTCTGGAGCGCTCGAAGGGCCCGGGCCAACTCCTTGAAGCCGTCCAAGTTCTTGTCATTCTGACTGTACAAGAGAATCTTCTTGGCGTCTGAGAAGAGGCGAGAGACTCTGCGGAGGCAAAGATGTGCGAGTGATGAATAGAAGTTGTGGCGGGGAAACGGGCAAGTGGGGCTCACATAGAGTCGTTGAAATTGCCCACCACGCCCGGAGACTCTCCTGGCGTCGGGCTGCGGAAGCAGGGATTGTTGGCGTTGCAGAGGATGCCCTGTATCCATGGCAACGTGCCGGCTGAGGGCATGGCCTTGTTGGGAAAATGACCTGTGGACAGGAACAGGAAGTTGTTGATGCTGGCATGCAAAGTCAAGAGGGTCAGAGGGGCTTCACTTAATCATGTGCCAGGGCAAGGGGGCGGAGCCAGTGACCTTGACCCTGATGACTGTGTGAACACCACGCAATCAGAACCTTTAGAAGCCAACTGGACTGCTCGTTATCACGCCGCGATTAGATAAGACAACAACACCCATCTTCTCCTCCATGCCTGTCTTTCAACACTAGCAAGGTTGTCACACACTACTCTACAAACACATACAACTTAGACTGGGAACACACACTACTTTTAATACAGAAACACATACAACTTAGACTGGGAACACACACAACTTTTAATACAGAAACACATACAACTTAGACTGGGAACACACACAACTTTTAATACAGAAACACATACAACTTAGACTGGGAACACACACAACTTTTAATACAGAAACACATACAACTTAGACTGGGAACACACACAACTTTTAATACAGAAACACATACAACTTAGACTGGGAACACACACAACTTTTAATACAGAAACACATACAACTTAGACTGGGAACACACACAACTTTTAATACAGAAACACATACAACTTAGACTGGGAACACACACAACTTTTAATACAGAAACACATACAACTTAGACTGGGAACACACACAACTTTTAATACAGAAACACATACAACTTAGACTGGGAACACACACAACTTTTAATACAGAAACACATACAACTTATACTGGGAACACACACAACTTTTAATACAGAAACACATACAACTTAGACTGGGAACACACACAACTTTTAATACAGAAACACATACAACTTATACTGGGAACACACACAACTTTTAATATAAAACACATACAACTTAGACTGGAAACATGTAGAACTTTTAATAGAACACATAGAACATTTTTTATTGCAACACAATAGAGTAGGGATAGAAACACATAGAACTTATACTAAAAAAAACAATAGAGTAGTGATAGAAACTATATAATAGAAAATATATAATGGAAACACAAGTAAGTACTGATAGAAAGACATAGAACATAAAATAAAAAGACAGAAGTTGGGCTGGAAAGACATAGAACTTATAATAAAAAGACAGAAGTTGGGCTAGGAAGACATAGAACTTATAGTAAAAAGACAGAAGTTGGGCTAGAAAGACATAGGACTTATAGTAAAAAGACAGAGGTTGGGCTAGGAAGACATAGAACTTATAGTAAAAAGACAGAAGTTGGGCTAGGAAGACATAGAACTTATAGTAAAAAGACAGAAGTTGGGCTAGAAAGACATAGAACTTATAATAAAAAGACAGAAGTTGGGCTAGGAAGACAGAACTTATAGTAAAAAGACAGAAGTTGGGCTACAAAGACATAGAACTTATAGTAAAGAGACAGAAGTTGGGCTACAAAGACATAGAACTTACAGTAAAAAGACAGAAGAATGGGCTAGAAAGACATAGAACTTATAGTAAAGAGACAGAAGTTGGGCTACAAAGACATAGAACTTACAGTAAAAAGACAGAAGTTGGGCTAGAAAGACATAGGACGTATAGTAAAAAGACAAAAGTTGGGCTAGAAAGACACATAACTTATAGTAAAGAGACAGAATTTAGGCTAAAAAGACAAAGGAACATTGAGTCATGTTCAAATGTGTCAGCCAGCCTACACAAAAAAGGAAAAAAAAAGAAACTTTTCATAGGTTTCGTACCAACAAGTAAGAACATGTCAGACGTCCCAAGTCAGTGAATCAGTGCACAACATTCCTGAAACACCAGGAACCACCATAGTCCTTATTCTATTACTACTTCTCCACAGTAAAAGTCAATGAACTATGTCATAGTCCTTATTCTATTACTACTTCTCCACAGTAAAAGTCAATGAACTATGTCATAGTCCTTATTCTATTACTACTTCTCCACAGTAAAAGTCTATGAACTATGTCATAGTCCTTATTCTATTACTACTTCTCCTCAGTAAAAGTCTATGAACTATGTCATAGTCCTTATTCTATTACTACTTCTCCACAGTAAAAGTCTATGAACTATGTCATAGTCCTTCTTCTTCTTCTATTACTACTTCTCCTCAGTAAAAGTCAATGAACTATGTCATAGTCCTTATTCTATTACTACTTCTCCACAGTAAAAGTCTATGAACTGTGTCATAGTCCTTCTTCTTCTTCTATTACTACTTCTCCTCAGTAAAAGTCTATGAACTATGTCATAGTCCTTCTATTACTACTTCTCCACAGTAAAAGTCTATGAACTATGTCATAGTCCTTCTTCTTCTTCTATTACTACTTCTCCTCAGTAAAAGTCAATGAACTATGTCATAGTCCTTATTCTATTACTACTTCTCCACAGTAAAAGTCTATGAACTGTGTCATAGTCCTTCTTCTTCTTCTATTACTACTTCTCCTCAGTAAAAGTCTATGAACTATGTCATAGTCCTTCTATTACTACTTCTCCACAGTAAAAGTCTATGAACTATGTCATAGTCCTTCTTCTTCTTCTATTACTACTTCTCCTCAGTAAAAGTCTATGAACTGTGTCATAGTCCTTCTATTACTACTTCTCCACAGTAAAAGTCTATGAACTATGTCATAGTCCTTCTTCTTCTTCTATTACTACTTCTCCTCAGTAAAAGTCAATGAACTATGTCATAGTCCTTATTCTATTACTACTTCTCCACAGTAAAAGTATATGAACTGTGTCATAGTCCTTCTTCTTCTTCTATTACTACTTCTCCTCAGTAAAAGTCTATGAACTATGTCATAGTCCTTCTATTACTACTTCTCCACAGTAAAAGTCTATGAACTATGTCATAGTCCTTCTTCTTCTTCTATTACTACTTCTCCTCAGTAAAAGTCAATGAACTATGTCATAGTCCTTATTCTATTACTACTTCTCCACAGTAAAAGTCTATGAACTGTGTCATAGTCCTTCTTCTTCTTCTATTACTACTTCTCCTCAGTAAAAGTCTATGAACTATGTCATAGTCCTTCTTCTTCTTCTATTACTACTTCTCCTCAGTAAAAGTCTATGAACTGTGTCATAGTCCTTCTATTACTACTTCTCCACAGTAAAAGTCTATGAACTATGTCATAGTCCTTCTTCTTCTTCTATTACTACTTCTCCTCAGTAAAAGTCTATGAACTATGTCATAGTCCTTATTCTATTACTACTTCTCCACAGTAAAAGTCTATGAACTGTGTCATAGTCCTTCTTCTTCTTCTATTACTACTTCTCCTCAGTAAAAGTCTATGAACTATGTCATAGTCCTTCTATTACTACTTCTCCTCAGTAAAAGTATATGAACTGTGTCATAGTCCTTCTTCTTCTTCTATTACTACTTCTCCTCAGTAAAAGTCTATGAACTATGTCATAGTCCTTCTATTACTACTTCTCCACAGTAAAAGTCTATGAACTATGTCATAGTCCTTCTTCTTCTTCTATTACTACTTCTCCTCAGTAAAAGTCTATGAACTATGTCATAGTCCTTCTATTACTACTTCTCCTCAGTAAAAGTATATGAACTGTGTCATAGTCCTTCTTCTTCTTCTATTACTACTTCTCCTCAGTAAAAGTCTATGAACTATGTCATAGTCCTTCTATTACTACTTCTCCTCAGTAAAAGTCTATGAACTATGTCATAGTCCTTCTATTACTACTTCTCCACAGTAAAAGTCTATGAACTATGTCATAGTCCTTCTTCTTCTTCTATTACTACTTCTCCTCAGTAAAAGTCTATGAACTATGTCATAGTCCTTCTATTACTACTTCTCCTCAGTAAAAGTCTATGAACTGTGTCATAGTCCTTCTATTACTACTTCTCCTCAGTAAAAGTCTATGAACTATGTCATAGTCCTTCTATTACTACTTCTCCTCAGTAAAAGTCTATGAACTATGTCATAGTCCTTCTATTACTACTTCTCCACAGTAAAAGTCTATGAACTGTGTCATAGTCCTTCTTCTTCTACTACTTCTACTTTTGTGAATTTTTGAAGTGAATTATATTTATGTAGCGCTTTTCTCAAGTGACTCAAAGCGCTTTACATAGTGAAAAGCAATATCTAAATTACATTTAAAGCAGTGTGGGTGTCACTGGGAGCAGGTGGGTAAAGTGTCTTGCCCAAGGACACAACGGCAGTGACTAGGATGGCACAAGCAGGAATCGAACCTGCAACCCTCTACCAACCGAGCTATACCGCCCCACAGTAAAAGTCGATATCAGCTTTTTAATGTGACCTGAAGTAAACCAAAGGTCATCTAAGGTGATCTACTGATTAAAGAAGACTTCTTGGTTCTTCTGATGATGATGACCACCTTTATGGTAGGGCTGGGCGATATATGGATGTACACGATACATCGCAGGTGTGAAGTGAAGTGAATTGAATTATATTTATATAGCACTTTTCTCAAGTGACTCAAAGCGCTTTACATAGAGACACCAATTTTTTAGTTGCATTTAAAGCAGTGTGGGTGGCACTGGGAGCAGGTGGGTAAAGTGTCTTGCCCAAGGACACAAAGGCAGTAACTAAGATGGCACAAGCGGGAATCGAACCTGCAACCCTCAAGTTGCTGGCACGGCCACTCTACCAACCGAGCTATGCCGCCCCAGGTGTGTCTGTGTGCAATATAGAAAATGACTACATGGTAATATTGGAGTATGTGTTATCACGCAGTTGCTTTTGTTGGGGCGGTATAGCTCGGTTGGTAGAGCGGCCGTGCCAGCAACTTGAGGGTTGCAGGTTCGATCCCCGCTTGTGCCATCCTAGTTACTGCTGTTGTGTCCTTGGGCAAGACACTTTACCAACCTGCTCCCAGTGCCACCCACACTGCTTTAAATGGAACTTAGATATTGGGTTTCACTATGTAAAAGCGCTTTGAGTTACTAGAGAAAAGCGCTATATAAATATAATTCACTTCACTTCACTTTAGCTGCAGGCATTACACTACAGGCTCTTCTCACTCTTTCCTGTCTCTCCTTCTGCCAGACAGCAAGCGCACATTCTTATATACGTCACACACTGTCACCTCATACGTCACATACTGTCACCTCATACGTCACACACTGTCACCTCATACATCACACACTGTCACCTCATACGTCACATACTGTCACCTCATACCTCACATACTGTCACCTCATACGTCACACACTGTCACCTCATACGTCACATACTGTCACCTCATACGTCACACACTGTCACCTCATACCTCACATACTGTCACCTCATACGTCACACACTGTCACCTCATACGTCACACACTGTCACCTCATACATCACACACTGTCACCTCATACGTCACATACTGTCACCTCATACCTCACATACTGTCACCTCATACGTCACATACTGTCACCTCATACGTCACACACTGTCACCTCATACATCACACACTGTCACCTCATACGTCACATACTGTCACCTCATACCTCACATACTGTCACCTCATACGTCACACACTGTCACCTCATACGTCACATACTGTCACCTCATACCTCACATACTGTCACCTCATACCTCACATACTGTCACCTCATACGTCACACACTGTCACCTCATACATCACACACTGTCACCTCATACCTCACATACTGTCACCTCATACCTCACATACTGTCACCTCATACCTCACATACTGTCACCTCATACCTCACATACTGTCACCTCATACGTCACACACTGTCACCTCATACATCACACACTGTCACCTCATACCTCACATACTGTCACCTCATACCTCACATACTGTCACCTCATACCTCACATACTGTCACCTCATACCTCACATACTGTCACCTCATACGTCACACACTGTCACCTCATACATCACATACTGTCACCTCATACCTCACATACTGTCACCTCATACCTCACATACTGTCACCTCATACGTCACATACTGTCACCTCATACGTCACATACTGTCACCTCATACGTCACGTCCTACGTCACACACTGTCACCTCATACGTCACATACTGTCACCTCATACATCACATACTGTCACCTCATACCTCACACACTGTCACCTCATACCTCACACACTGTCACCTCATACATCACACACTGTCACCTCATACCTCACATACTGTCACCTCATACCTCACATACTGTCACCTCATACGTCACACACTGTCACCTCATACATCACACACTGTCACCTCATACCTCACATACTGTCACCTCATACCTCACATACTGTCACCTCATACCTCACATACTGTCACCTCATACCTCACATACTGTCACCTCATACGTCACACACTGTCACCTCATACATCACATACTGTCACCTCATACCTCACATACTGTCACCTCATACCTCACATACTGTCACCTCATACGTCACATACTGTCACCTCATACGTCACATACTGTCACCTCATACGTCACGTCCTACGTCACACACTGTCACCTCATACGTCACATACTGTCACCTCATACATCACATACTGTCAACTCATACCTCACATACTGTCAACTCATACCTCACATACTGTCACCTCATACGTCACATACTGTCACCTCATACATCACATACTGTCACCTCATACGTCACATACTGTCACCTCATACGTCACATACTGTCACCTCATACGTCACATACTGTCACCTCATACGTCACACACTGTCACCTCATACGTCGCATACTGTCACCTCACACGTCACACACTGTCACCTCACACGTCACACACTGTCACCTCATACGTCACATACTGTCACCTCATACATCACACACTGTCACCTCATACGTCACATACTGTCACCTCATACCTCACATACTGTCACCTCATACGTCACACACTGTCATCTCATACATCACACACTGTCACCTCATACCTCACATACTGTCACCTCATACCTCACATACTGTCACCTCATACCTCACATACTGTCACCTCATACCTCACATACTGTCACCTCATACCTCACATACTGTCACCTCATACCTCACATACTGTCACCTCATACGTCACACACTGTCACCTCATACGTCACACACTGTCACCTCATACATCACACACTGTCACCTCATACCTCACATACTGTCACCTCATACCTCACATACTGTCACCTCATACCTCACATACTGTCACCTCATACCTCACATACTGTCACCTCATACGTCACACACTGTCACCTCATACATCACATACTGTCACCTCATACCTCACATACTGTCACCTCATACGTCACATACTGTCACCTCATACGTCACATACTGTCACCTCATACGTCACGTCCTACGTCACACACTGTCACCTCATACGTCACATACTGTCACCTCATACATCACATACTGTCACCTCATACCTCACACACTGTCACCTCATACCTCACACACTGTCACCTCATACATCACACACTGTCACCTCATACCTCACATACTGTCACCTCATACCTCACATACTGTCACCTCATACGTCACACACTGTCACCTCATACGTCACACACTGTCACCTCATACATCACACACTGTCACCTCATACCTCACATACTGTCACCTCATACCTCACATACTGTCACCTCATACCTCACATACTGTCACCTCATACCTCACATACTGTCACCTCATACGTCACACACTGTCACCTCATACATCACATACTGTCACCTCATACCTCACATACTGTCACCTCATACCTCACATACTGTCACCTCATACGTCACATACTGTCACCTCATACGTCACATACTGTCACCTCATACGTCACGTCCTACGTCACACACTGTCACCTCATACGTCACATACTGTCACCTCATACATCACATACTGTCACCTCATACCTCACATACTGTCAACTCATACCTCACATACTGTCACCTCATACGTCACATACTGTCACCTCATACATCACATACTGTCACCTCATACGTCACATACTGTCACCTCATACGTCACATACTGTCACCTCATACGTCACATACTGTCACCTCATACGTCACACACTGTCACCTCATACGTCGCATACTGTCACCTCACACGTCACACACTGTCACCTCACACGTCACACACTGTCACCTCATACCTCACATACTGTCACCTCACACGTCACATACTGTCACCTCACACGTCACATACTGTCACCTCATACGTCACGTCCTACGTCACAGACTGTCACCTCACACGTCACATACTGTCACCTCATACGTCACATACTGTCACGTCCTACGTCACATACTGTCACCTCATACTGTCACATACTGTCACCTCATACGTCACATACTGTCACCTCACACGTCACATACTGTCACCTCATACCTCACATACTGTCACCTCATACGTCACACACTGTCACCTCATACATCACATACTGTCACCTCATACCTCACATACTGTCACCTCATACCTCACATACTGTCACCTCATACGTCACATACTGTCACCTCATACGTCACATACTGTCACCTCATACGTCACGTCCTACGTCACACACTGTCACCTCATACGTCACATACTGTCACCTCATACATCACATACTGTCAACTCATACCTCACATACTGTCAACTCATACCTCACATACTGTCACCTCATACGTCACATACTGTCACCTCATACGTCACATACTGTCACCTCATACGTCACATACTGTCACCTCATACGTCACACACTGTCACCTCATACGTCGCATACTGTCACCTCACACGTCACACACTGTCACCTCACACGTCACACACTGTCACCTCATACGTCACATACTGTCACCTCATACATCACACACTGTCACCTCATACGTCACATACTGTCACCTCATACCTCACATACTGTCACCTCATACGTCACACACTGTCATCTCATACATCACACACTGTCACCTCATACCTCACATACTGTCACCTCATACCTCACATACTGTCACCTCATACCTCACATACTGTCACCTCATACCTCACATACTGTCACCTCATACCTCACATACTGTCACCTCATACCTCACATACTGTCACCTCATACGTCACACACTGTCACCTCATACGTCACACACTGTCACCTCATACGTCACACACTGTCACCTCATACCTCACATACTGTCACCTCATACCTCACATACTGTCACCTCATACCTCACATACTGTCACCTCATACCTCACATACTGTCACCTCATACGTCACACACTGTCACCTCATACATCACATACTGTCACCTCATACGTCACATACTGTCACCTCATACGTCACATACTGTCACCTCATACGTCACGTCCTACGTCACACACTGTCACCTCATACGTCACATACTGTCACCTCATACATCACATACTGTCACCTCATACCTCACACACTGTCACCTCATACCTCACACACTGTCACCTCATACATCACACACTGTCACCTCATACCTCACATACTGTCACCTCATACCTCACATACTGTCACCTCATACGTCACACACTGTCACCTCATACGTCACACACTGTCACCTCATACATCACACACTGTCACCTCATACCTCACATACTGTCACCTCATACCTCACATACTGTCACCTCATACCTCACATACTGTCACCTCATACCTCACATACTGTCACCTCATACGTCACACACTGTCACCTCATACATCACATACTGTCACCTCATACCTCACATACTGTCACCTCATACCTCACATACTGTCACCTCATACGTCACATACTGTCACCTCATACGTCACATACTGTCACCTCATACGTCACGTCCTACGTCACACACTGTCACCTCATACGTCACATACTGTCACCTCATACATCACATACTGTCACCTCATACCTCACATACTGTCAACTCATACCTCACATACTGTCACCTCATACGTCACATACTGTCACCTCATACATCACATACTGTCACCTCATACGTCACATACTGTCACCTCATACGTCACATACTGTCACCTCATACGTCACATACTGTCACCTCATACGTCACACACTGTCACCTCATACGTCGCATACTGTCACCTCACACGTCACACACTGTCACCTCACACGTCACACACTGTCACCTCATACCTCACATACTGTCACCTCACACGTCACATACTGTCACCTCATACGTCACATACTGTCACCTCATACGTCACATACTGTCACCTCACACGTCACACACTGTCACCTCATACGTCACATACTGTCACCTCATACGTCACATACTGTCACCTCACACGTCACACACTGTCACCTCATACGTCACATACTGTCACCTCATACCTCACATACTGTCACCTCACACGTCACATACTGTCACATCATACGTCACATACTGTCAGCTCACACGTCACATACTGTCAGCTCCCACGTCACATACTGTCCCCTCATATGTCACATACTGTCACCTCATACGTCACATACTGTCACCTCATACGTCACACACTGTCACCTCATATGTCACATACTGTCAGCTCACACGTCACATACTGTCACCTCATACGTCACACACTGTCACCTCATACATCACATACTGTCACCTCATACGTCACACACTGTCACCTCATACGTCACATACTGTCAGCTCACACGTCACATACTGTCACCTCATACGTCACATACTGTCACCTCATACGTCACATACTGTCACCTCTTACGTCACATACTGTCACCTCATACGTCACATACTGTCACCTCATACATCACATACTGTCACCTCATACTTCACATACTGTCATCTCATACGTCAAATACTGTCACCTCATACGTCACATACTGTCACCTCATACGTCACATACTGTCACCTCATACTTCACATACTGTCACCTCATACGTCACATACTGTCACCTCATACTTCACATACTGTCACCTCATACGTCACATACTGTCACCTCATACGTCACATACTGTCACCTCATACTTCACATACTGTCACCTCATACGTCACATACTGTCACCTCATACTTCACATACTGTCACCTCATACGTCACATACTGTCACCTCATACGTCACGTCCTACGTCACATACTGTCACCTCACACGTCACATACTGTCACCTCATACGTCACATACTGTCACCTCACACGTCACATACTGTCACCTCATACGTCACATACTGTCACCTCACACGTCACATACTGTCACCTCATACGTCACATACTGTCACCTCACACGTCACATACTGTCACCTCATACGTCACATACTGTCACCTCATACGTCACATACTGTCACCTCATACGTCACATACTGTCACCTCACACGTCACATACTGTCACCTCATACGTCACGTCCTACGTCACAGACTGTCACCTCACACGTCACATACTGTCACCTCATACGTCACATACTGTCACGTCCTACGTCACATACTGTCACCTCATACTGTCACATACTGTCACCTCATACGTCACATACTGTCACCTCACACGTCACATACTGTCACCTCATACGTCACATACTGTCACGTCCTACGTCACATACTGTCACCTCACACGTCACAGACTGTCACCTCACACGTCACATACTGTCACCTCATACGTCACATACTGTCACGTTCTACGTCACGTCCTACGTCACAGACTGTCACCTCACACGTCACATACTGTCACCTCATACGTCACATACTGTCACCTCATACGTCACATACTGTCACCTCATACGTCACGTCCTACGTCACATACTGTCACCTCACACGTCACATACTGTCACCTCACCCTTCACATATGTATACGCCCTCGCCCAGCAGAGAGGTAGCAGACTGCGTAACGTTAGCAGAGATGCTAGCAGAGCCGTGCGAGTGGTGATACGAGAGATAGAAGGTGCAAATGAAGGAAGAATTAATTCCCAAGAAAAACAACATCGTCTGGCGGTGGTTTGGCTTCAAGTGGGAAGATGTCGAACAGACAAGCGTAATAAGTCAAGCATGCAGTACAAGCGTTGCTATAAAAAGTAGCAGTACTGCTAATATGTGGCATCATTTGAAAAGTCACCTGCTAGAGAGTGAAGAGTGCTTACTCTGCATGGCAACATCTCCGTTTGGTGCCACACCAACAAAATGCAGAGGCGAACATTTCCACATCAACACCGTTTGAAAAAAATGGAATTTAATAATGTCCGTAGTAAGCTACCACATAGCGAAGGAGTAACACTATTTGATTTCCTATTATGCAGCTCCTTTTTATTTGACACTGAAAATGTCTCTGACAATCTTGCACTTTCTGTTTTGGAAATGACATGAATGTTTGTGCCACTGTGCCAATAACTGTTTCATAAACACAATTTTACTTGTGATTTCCCTCTCTGCATGAAAGTTTAAAATGTGCATATATGAATGCAGTATGAAGAAGAATGTTTGAATGTAGACACATAGAATCATCATACTGCTGTCATTATATGTATCAAGTGTTCATTCAAGGCCAAGGCAAAATATCCACATATGTATCGTGTATCGCGATATGGCATAAACATATCCAGATATTAAAAAAAGGCCATATTGACCAGTCATACTTTATGGTCAAGTTATGACATCCATAAACTAGGATCCAATCATAAACTATGATCCAATCATAAATCCACTTGTGGAGGAAGCTCCGCCTCCAACGCCTCACTCATCAATCAGCAAGGGAGAAAAGACTCCTACGTGTGAATGGACACACACTTTGAAATGTTGTGTGTATGTGTGTGCCTGTGACACACTAAAATAGTGTGTGTGTGTGTGTGTGTGTGACACACTAAAATAGTGTGTGTAAGCGGACAGAGGTGTGTGTGTGTGTGTGCGTGTGACACACTAAAATACTGTGTGTGAGCAGACAGAGGTGTGTGTGCGCGTGTGGTTGTGTGCGTGTGTGTGTGTGTTTGTGTGACACATTAAAATAGTGTGAGTGTGAGCGGAGAGACGTGTGTGTGTACGCTTGTGTGAATAAATAGACAAATATATAGTCTGTGGGAATATGTGGAGTGAACAGATTGACAGGTTTACATGGGGAGGATGTGTTTGTGTGAATGAACTGACATGTTCACTTGAAATGTGTGTGTGAATGCACAGACCTGTTTACTAGGTGTGTGCCTGTGAGCGGACAAACACTCATTTTGCCATAGTGTGTGAACAGACAGACCCATTTACATGGTGCATGTAGGCCTGCCTGTATGTGAGTGGACAGACACCCACTTTGACATAATGTGTGAATAGACTGACACATTTACATGGTGCATGTAGGCCTGCCTGCATGTGAGTGGACAAACACCCACTTTTACATAGTGTGTGAATAAACAGACACATTTAGATGGTGCATGTGGACCTGCCTGTATGTGAGTGGACAAACACCCACTTTGACATAGTGTGTGAATAGACAGACACATTTAGATGGTGCATGTGGGCCTGCCTGTATGTGAGTGGACAGACAACCACTTTGACATAGTGTGTGAATAGACAGACACATTTACATGGTGCATGTAGGCCTGCCTGTATGTGAGTGGACAGACACCCACTTTGACATAATGTGTGAATAGACTGACACATTTACATTGTGCATGTGGGCCTGCCTGCATGTGAGTGGACAAACACCCACTTTGACATAGTGTGTGAATAGACAGACACATTTAGATGGTGCATGTGGACCTGCCTGTATGTGAGTGGACAAACACCCACTTTGACATAGTGTGTGAATAGACAGACACATTTAGATGGTGCATGTGGGCCTGCCTGTATGTGAGTGGACAAACACCCAATTTGACATATTGTGTGAATAGACAGAAAGATGCAGTCACACTCATGATGTAAACATGAAGAGTTAATATGACAGAGTCAGTGCGATGTAAACATGAAGAGTTAATATGACAAAGTTAGTGTAATGTAAACATGAAGAGTTAATATGACAGAGTTAGCGTAATGTAAAAATGAAGAGTTAAGATGACAGAGTTAGTGTGATGTAAACAGAGAGTTAAGATGACAGAGCTAGGGTGATGTAAACATGAAGAGTTATTATGACAGAGTTAGTGTAATGTAAACATGAAGAGTTAAGATGACAGAGTTAGTGTGATGTAAACATGAATAGTTAAGATGACAGGGTTAGTGTGGTGTAAAGATGAAGAGGTAATATGAGAGAGTTAGTGTGATGTAAACATGAAGAGTTAGGATGACAGAGTTAGTGTGATGTAAACAGGAAGAGTTAAGATGACAGAGTTAGTGTGATATAAACATGAAGACTTAAGATGGCAGAGTTAGAGTGCTGTAAACATGAAGAGTTAAGATGAAAGAGTTAGTGTGATGTAAACATGAAGACTTAAGATGAGAGAGTTAGTGTGATGTAAACATGAAGACTTAAGATGAGAGAGTTAGTGTGATGTAAACATGAAGACTTAAGATGAGAGAGTTAGTGTGATGTAAACATGAAGAGTTAAGATGACAGAGTTACTGTGATGTAAACATGAAGAGTTAAGATGACAGAGTTACTGTGATGTAAACATGAATAGTTGTTATGAGAGTTAGTGTGATGTAAACATGAAGAGTTAAGATGAGAGTTAGTGTGGTGTCCGGATGAAGAGTTAATATGAGAGTTGCAGGAAAGAAAGGAGCACTCACACTCATGTTGCTCGTAGGGCGGGTAACTGAGTCGCACGGCGATGAGGATGAAGAAGATGAAGAGCGGCCAGAGGATCTCCACCAGCAGTTGGAGCTGCAACACCAACCTTCTTTACAATCACATTTCACCTCATCATGAAACATTCACATTTCATTGGGTGTGTGTTCCTGTATTTCTAGCCTTCTTGAGGCGTGAAGAAGGAAAAGTATCTTCCATATGAGGAGGTGTGAACAAGTGATGACACAATAAGATTGCATCCACTAGAGCAGTGGTTCTCAAATGGAGGTACGTGTACCCCTGGGGGTACTTGAAGGTATGCCAAGGGGTACGTGAGATTGTTTAAAAATATTCTAAAAATAGCAACAGTTTAAAAATCCTTTCTAAATATATTTATTGAATAATACTTCAACAAAATCTGAATGTAAGTTCATAAAGTGTGAACAGAAATACAACAATGCAATATTCAGTGTTGACAGCTAGATTTTCTGTGGACATGTTCCATAAATATTGATGGTAAAGATTTCTTTTTTTGTGAAGAAATGTTTAGAAGTAAGTTGATGAATCCAGATGGATCTTTATTACAATCCCCAAAGAGGACACTTTAACTTGATGATTAGAAATCTTTATTTATAATTGAATCACTTGTTTATTTTTCAACAAATTTTTAGTTATTTTTTATATCTTCTTTCCCAAATAGTTGAAGAAAGACCACTACAAATGAGCAATATTTTGCACTGTTATACAATTTAATAAATCAGAAACTGATGACATATGTAACAGGGTCAATTTCGTCTTGTAAATAATGTATTTTCTAATGTTTTATTATTGTCATAATTACACAAACTATGTAAGTTACATGTAAATACCTGAATGTTGTTTGATGTTTTGTCAATGTGGAACCACTGACTCCTTGTCCCTCCTACTGCAATAATTACTGTGACACCTGTCTTGGACACGCCCTCCAACTTCCCTTTTTGTCTACGATAACGGGAGAGGAGCTCCACGATGGCAGAAAGTTTTCCATGACAATTGTATTCTGTATTATCAGTAAAGTGCAGTGGTGTTCCATAAATCACACACAACGCAGAGGAAAAGACCACCGGTTACACATACTGCTGTATTTTACTTCTTTAACTCTTCTTTTTTTCAACCAAAAATGCTTTGCTGTGATTAGGGGGTACTTGAATGAAGAACATGTTGACAGGGGGTACATGACTGAAAAAAGGTGGAGAACCACTGCAGTAGACAATGTGACATCATCAACATGAGGGTGCTCCCAAAAAAGGAGGGATTGTCACATTGACTGTGGGTCGCTTTTAAAAGTGCTCCCCCTCTGGTCAACATATGAAATAACAAGTGTGTGTAAGAAATTGAAATGCGCCCCCTTTGGCCAAAATTGATAAATAAATATGTATATAGAGACATTCTGTAGTAACTTGAAGTAAATAATGAAGATTAAAAAACAATTACAAACACATTTTTTTTTCTTTTTCAAAAAGAACTAAAAGCAGTCTTTTTCTCACAATGTGCTGACTTTTTTCCTATAAAATTAGGAACAATTTCTCATATTCTTTCTGTTTGTGTAATATTGCAACATTTGCTTGTAAACTTATTACTTTATTTATGTAAACTGATTACGTTTTATTGCAAAATGGTGATAGGGGTCATATAAAATTCTGACTTATCACAATATTGTCAATTATTTGGTTGTTCTTGACATTTTTGGGGTAAAATAATGACTTTTGTCATCATTTTACAAAGTAAAATTCCGATTATTATTATTATATTGCCAACATTATAAAATTTTTCTTGGAAAGCTGACTTTTGTTGAGTAAAATGACAACTTGGGGACGGCGTGGCGCAGTGGAAGAGTGGCCGTGCGCAACTTGAGGG
Organism: Nerophis ophidion; assembly: GCF_033978795.1. Lineage (NCBI taxonomy): Eukaryota > Metazoa > Chordata > Actinopteri > Syngnathiformes > Syngnathidae > Nerophis > Nerophis ophidion. Next base: position 29,151,295 of record NC_084639.1, on the reverse strand, counting down.
TCCCTGGTTCAATCCCCACCTAGTACCAACCTCGTCACGTCCGTTGTGTCCTGAGCAAGACACTTCACCCTTGCTCCTGATGGGTGCTGGTTAGCGCCTTGCATGGCAGCTCCCTCCATCAGTGTGTGAATGTGTGTGTGAATGTGGAAGTAGTGTCAAAGTGCTTTGAGTACCTTGAAGGTAGAAAAGTGCTATACAAGTACAACCCATTTACCATTTATTTATTTAACTTTTTTCATTAAATTGCCAAAATGTTCATCTTTTCTTGTACAATTGCGACTGTTATTGAGTAAAATTCCAACGGTTATCATAATATTGCACCAATGTTCAGTTTTTCCGATAAGCGGAGGAAGATGGATGGATGGATGGACTTGTGTGGAGTAAAATGAGGACTTTTACTATAAAACTGCCATAATTCTATGTTTTTCTTGTGAAATTCCAACTCATTTTTCACAACAAGCTGTTTTATATTTGCTATGGTATGTATATATTATTCATGTTGTATGTCCTATTATTTATACGTCTAGAAAGGCTGGTCCTAAAGGGGTGGGTGTGTGTGTATGTGTGTGTGTGGGTGTGTGTACACGATCACTTCACAGACAGTGTTGTCCCAAATAGTATTCATGTTGTATGTCCTATTATTTATACGTCTAGAAAGGCTGGTCCTAAAGGGGTGTGTGTGTGTGTGTGTGTGTGTGTGTGTGTGAATGTGCATGTGTGTGTGTGTACATGATCACTTCACAAACAGTGTTGTCCCAAACGCTTAAAGTCCACAAAGAATCAATAGATTGATTGACAGCAGATGTTCATACGTGTGTGTGTGTGTGTGTGTGTGTGTGTGTGTGTGTGTGTGTGTGCGCGTCTCACAGTCTGGCGTCGTCTGTAGGTGAAGTTCTTCCAGAGCAGCAGAGCCAGCTGAGTCCAGTCAGACATGTCGACACACAATGTGAGGAAGCAGCGCAGCAGCAACCTTTAACAGCACCTCTCAAGGGTCAAAGGTCAACAGTCAGATAGTCAAGGTGCTGATCACATACACACACACACACACACACACACACACACACACACACACACACACACACACACACACACACACACACACACACACTATCTTGTTACAGCCGGTCATTATTTTAGGAACCCTTGATAATCTTCCACTGATCAATAATCAATAACTTGTCCATGTTGACATGGAAAGTGTTCCTAATGTTGTGTCCTCCTGGTGTCACCATGGTCAGGTGATCAGAAACACCATCCATCAATAAACATGCCAATGTTACAGAAAATGTAAAAAAAAAAAACCTCATCAACATAAGCATCTAACTCCTACTACCTGCTCACTTCTTCATTAGCATGTGGCTAACACACCTTCATTAGCATGTGGCTAACACACTTTCATTAGCATGTGGCTAACACACCTTCATTAGCATGTGGCTAACATACCTTCATTAGCATGTGGCTAACATACCTTCATTAGCATGCGGCTAACATACCTTCATTGGCATGTGGCTAACATACTTTTATAGCATGTGGCTAACACAGCTTCATTAGCATGTGGCTAACACACCTTCATTAGCATGTGGCTAACACACCTTCATTAGCATGTGGCTAGCACACCTTCATTGGCATGTGGCTAACATACTTTTATAGCATGTGGCTAACATACTTTTATAGCATGTGGCTAACACACCTTCATTAGCATGTGGCTAACACACCTTCATTAGCATGTGGCTAACACACCTTCATTAGCATGTGGCTAACACACCTTCATTAGCATGTGGCTAACATACCTCCATTAGCATGTGGCTAACATACCTTCTATAGCATGTGGCTAACATACCTTCTATAGCATGTGGCTAAGACACCTTCATTGGCATGTGGCTAACATACCTTCATTAGCATGTGGCTAACACACCTTCATTAGCATGTGGCTAACATACCTTCATTAGCATGTGGCTAACATACTTTCATTAGCTTGTTCATTAACATGTGGCTAACATGATTAGCATGTCCATTAGCACATGGCTAACATTATACATTCATTAGTATGTTCATTAATATGTGACTAACATCATGGGTTAATTGTGTTACTTTTAATAGCAGGGCTAAAATTATACATTAATTAGCACAGGCAGTATAGCTCGGGTAGTAGAGTGGCTGTGCCAGCAACCTGATGGTTCCAGGTTCGATCCCCACTTCCGCCATCCTAGTCACTGCTATTGTGTCCTTGGGTAAGACACAGGACCACCCACACTGCTTTAAATGGAACTTAAATCTTGGCTTTCACTATGTAAAGCGCTTTGAGTTACTAGAGAAAAGCGCTATATAAATATAATTCACTTCACTTCCTTAGCATGTCTAATAATATAGCTCACATTAATTAGCATGTCTAACATTATATATTCATTAGCATGTTCATTAGCATGGCTAACATTATAGCATATGTTAATTAGCATGTCTAATATTATAGATTCAATAGCATGTTAATTGGCATGTCTAACATTATAGTTTTATTAGCACGTTCATTAGCGTGGCTAACATTCGAGGTTCCGTTAATTAGCTCGGCTAACATTATACATAAATAGAAAGTTCATTAGTGTGGCTAACATTATAGCTCATGTTAATTAGCATGTCTAACATTATAGATTCATTAGCATGTTCATTAGCATGGCTAACATATTAGATTATGTTAATTAGCATGTCTAAAATTATAGTTTCTTTAGCATGTTCTTTAGCATGGTTAACATTATAGTTTATGTTATTTAGCATGTCTAACATTATAGATTCATTAGCATGTCTGACGTATTAGCTTATGTTAATTAGCATGTCTGACATTATAGTTTCATTAGCATGTTCATTAGCGTGGCTAAAATTCGAGGTTCCATTAATTAGCTCGGCTAACATTATACATAATTAAAGTTCATTAGTGTGGCTAACATTATAGCTCATGTTAATTAGCATGTCTAACATTATAGATTCATTAGCATGGCTAACATTATCTTATGTTAATTAGCATGTCTAAAATTATAGATTCTTTAGCATGTTCATTAGCATGGCTAACATATTATCTTATGTTAATTAGCATGTTTAACATTATAGATTCATTAGCATGGCAATCATATTAGCTTATGTTAATTAGCATGTTTAACAGTATAGATTTATTAGCATGTCAAACATATTAGCTTATGTTAATTAGCATGTCTAAAATTATAGATTCTTTAGCATGTTCATTAGCATGGCTAACACATTGGCTTATGTTAATTAGGGAATAAGCGGTAGAAAAAATGGAAGATTATAGATTTATTAGCATGGCAAACATATTGGCTTATGTTAATTAGCATGTCTAAAATTATAGATTCTTTAGCATGTTCATTAGCATGGCTAACATATTAGCTTATGTTAATTAGCATGTCTAAAATTATAGATTCTTTAGCATGTTCATTAGCATGGCTAACATATTAGCTTATGTTAATTAGCATGTTTAACATTATAGATTCATTAGCATGTCTGACATATTAGCTTATGTTAATTAGCATGTCTAACATTATAGATTCATTGGCATGTTCATTAGCGTGGCTAACATTGGAGGTTCCGTTAATTAGCTCGGCTAACATTATACATAATTAGAAAGTTCATTAGGGTGGCAAACATTATAGATTCATTAGCATGTTTATTAGCTTGGCTATCAATATACATAATTAGCAAGTAGATTAGCGTGGCTAATGTTTGAAGTACTTTTTGTTTATTAATTTGTAAAATGTAAAGGTTATGAATGAATCCACTAAGTTAAATATGGAGATGAGTAAAGCTAATCCATATTTCTGTTGTGTAAAAAGAGAAAGAATGACCCGTTTGCAGAAATAAGCAAGTGATTAATCATTGATTGATTGACTGATTGACAAAAGTCTTATCGAAGAAGTCCATCAAGTTGCTGAGACGTGACACAAAAACACTTTTGCTCTTTTCTTACTTCTCATTTGTGGCTCTTCGGCGGTTTTAGTCAAGTTGCTGCCACACACTTTAGTGAACAATCACCTTGTCTTGCTGCTAAACACACACATGACGTCATGGCCACTTACCAGTCTACCGCAGCTCTTCTTCTTCTTCTGTTGTTGTTGTTGTTGTTGTTTCGTGTTGTGTTGTTGTTGTTGTGTTGTCGTCTTGTAGCTTGAGTCGGGAGCAAGTGAGCTCCAAGTGACAAGTCCGCCTGCTCCGCTCGGATCAGTGATGTTCGCCGCACTCAGCACATCTGCTGCTTCCGTCCGGACTTTCAAAATAAGACAACGACGTCTATGGGTTCTAGCGCTTTCCTACCTTCAAGGTTCGCCGAGCGCTTGGGACACTATTTCCACATTCACACATTCACACAGCCGCCGTTTAAGTACTCATCATTCACGCAGACACCTGCAGATAAGTTTTCTTTCCCGATGTTTTACTTCGCATTTTCCTTCCAGAAAAAAAATCTCATCTCAACTGGCAAATAAATAGTGATTTAACTTCCTGTTGGTGTTGTGATCCAGAGCTGTTGCAACAACATAATATCAACATAACCTGTGATAAGAATGTTGACCTTTCCGGTATCGCCCACGTCCGGTCGAAGAGTGTGCTCCTCCAAAATAAAGGACAACTCCCAACATACAGACAAGTGTAAGTACATCACATAAAACTGCAGGTGCAGAAATAGAAGACGAATAATTGAATAATTACTTAAACAATGGCGTTGTAATCAGAATCAAACAAATATTTGTTATCAAATGCTTCAACAATTAATCTCAAGTAAATTCAGAATTCCTTAAGTAACTATTGAATTAAATATTTCAATATTTATTTTACGATGTAATCAATCATTGCACTGTTTAATAAATGATTCATGAATGCTATAATGATAGATCAAAGTCAGTGGGCGGGTCCTATCACCTGATTGGCTACTTGCCACTGCTTGGAGCCGCGAAGCGCTCGATGATATCTTGGTGTAAATGTGCCAACTTTGGTCTACTTTCAGCCTTGCAAGGTCTGACTTATTGACCAGCAACTCCCCAAAATATCTTGGTGTAAATGTGCCAACTTTGGTCTACTTTCAGCCTTGCAAGGTCTGACTTATTGACCAGCAACTCCCCAAAATGTCTTGGTGTAAATGTGCCAACTTTGGTCTACTTTCAGCCTTGCAAGGTCTGACTTATTGACCAGCAACTCCCCAAAATATCTTGGTGTAAATGTGCCAACTTTGGTCTACTTTCAGCCTTGCAAGGTCTGACTTATTGACCAGCAACTCCCCAAAATGTCTTGGTGTAAATGTGCCAACTTTGGTCTACTTTCAGCCTTGCAAGGTCTGACTTATTGACCAGCAACTCCCCAAAATATCTTGGTGTAAATGTGCCAACTTTGGTCTACTTTCAGCCTTGCAAGGTCTGACTTATTGACCAGCAACTCCCCAAAATATCTTGGTGTAAATGTGCCAACTTTGGTCTACTTTCAGCCTTGCAAGGTCTGACTTATTGACCAGCAACTCCCCAAAATGTCTTGGTGTAAATGTGCCAACTTTGGTCTACTTTCAGCCTTGCAAGGTCTGACTTATTGACCAGCAACTCCCCAAAATATCTTGGTGTAAATGTGCCAACTTTGGTCTACTTTCAGCCTTGCAAGGTCTGACTTATTGACCAGCAACTCCCCAAAATATCTTGGTGTAAATGTGCCAACTTTGGTCTACTTTCAGCCTTGCAAGGTCTCTCTTATTGACCAGCAACTCCCCAAAATATCTTGGTGTAAATGTGCCAACTTTGGTCTACTTTCAGCCTTGCAAGGTCTGACTTATTGACCAGCAACTCCCCAAAAAGCAGGTGTATATTTGTTTTAGCCGCCTTCTTTCCAAAGAGCAATCATTGGACGAGAGTCCTGTTAGCCCCGCCCCCTGACTTTGATGGCTGACTTTGACAGATACAGTTACCGGTCATTAATGATGACCGCTTCATCAAACAAATATTTAAATAAATCCAGAAAAAAAATAATAGTTACTTGCTTGAATAACTAACTATATACTTAATCAAGATGATTAAAAAAAAATCAATGTCACATTTATGAATATATAATACAAATTATAGTTGAATTATTTGAGGATTTAAAAAAAAATGTGTTGCCTGTTTGACCTCCATAGTAGACTACTTTCGAAAAGTCCAGTTCGATATCAACGGTAGTAGCAGTATCGGTTCAATACGATCAATATCGTGTTGATATATTTCTAGTTGTCCTTATAAACTTTTGGTGTTCCTGTTGTGTTGGTCTTGCATTCATTTTTTCCCGTTGTTATTTTGTCTGCAACGCATTTTGGACACAGGATCATTTTGAGGGCAAAAACCAAAGGATTTGAATCAAAGTCAATAGTAGTTTTTGCTTTTGTTCACTTATTTTGCAACAAAAAATATTATTTGTGTAATCCATCAAATTGATAGCAAATAAGTTTGCTGAAGAAATCCATGTAGTGTGTTTTGTATTCATCACAATCCCATGTTTTGTATTTATCACAATCCCATGTTTTGTATTTATCACAATCCCCAGCGATACAGCCATCTATACAAAGTCCATCAATATCTCGCCATGTATTTGGTATCGGCCCACTGCTGTGATGACGTCACGACACGTCCCCTCTTTGCCACAGGAGGGCGCTCTGCTCAAACTTCTTGCATTTGGCAGGCTGAGGATTCAATTGCAGAAATGATTCTTTTGCAGAAATGATTCACTAATCAATGCAAGTTGTGCTTACTATTCTGATCAGTGATCATTAAGGAAAGTGTTTTCCTCAAGAAAATGATGTGTTTGTACACACACACTTACTGACTTGTTTATGGTTGTCCATCCATTCGATGATGACCATCTGCTTTTATTTGTCAGTCTGCTGATGTTTGATCCTGGATCCACAGATGCGGTTACAGAGCGGGCATGTGAAGGAGGTGCTGGGTGGCTTGGTGAGCATGCCTCTTTGCTGCACGCTGTTCCTCTATATGATCCACTCCCTGTTCCTCTATATGATCCACTCCCTGTTCCTCTATATGATCCACTCCCTGTTCCTCTATATGATCAACTCCCTGTTCCTCTATATGATCCACTCCCTGTTCCTCTATATGATCCACTCCCTGTTCCTCTATATGATGCACTCCCTGTTCCTCTATATGATCCACTCCCTGTTCCTCTATATGATGCACTCCCTGTTCCTCTATATGATCCACTCCCTGTGAGGAGTGGGAGCAGCAGAGGTCTCGGCAGTAAGCAAGTTCCTCCAGTGAAGAGGGGTTGATCTGGCATCTCTTCAGTGTGGTCTTCATTTGGTCTTTGAACCGCTTCTTCTGCCCACCAGCACTGTGTTGGCCCAGGTGTAAGTGACCATAGAGGATGTTGCGTGGCGGTCTATGGATGGACATCCAGATGACATGACTTGATGTTGGCTCATGATGGACGCCACACTGCAGCTGCATGACCTCTCCAGCACTTCTGTGTGCCGCACTCTGTCCTCACTTGTCATGCCCAGGATCTTCTGCTGACATCTTAGGGTTAGCACACACAGACACACACACACACACACACACACACACACACACACACACACACACACACACACACACACACACACACACACACACACACACACACACACACACAGACACAGACACACACACACACAGACACACACACAGCCTGGTACAAGTGTCAACAAAAGGACAAAGGTCTCTGTGTGATCAGAACCACGGTCCTCACTCCCTCAGGACCACCATGACTGCACGGGTCTCTCCAGGTCTTCCCCGGTCTTTCCAGGCCTCTCCAGGACTCTTACAGGCCTCACCGGTCTCATCCAGAACCAGAACCACTGACATGGAGTCCAAGCAGCAGCAGCAGGTTCACTTCCGGCTGAAGGTAGAACATCATTTCAATAAATCATGTCCTGTCGAGTAGAACAGTCTTCTTCTACCTTTTCTGAGCTTTGGCACATTTTTCTCACTTCAAAACTACCAAGACACACCAGCACCACCACCACTCTTTACAAAATGAAACTCAGAAGTTGATATTGACAATAAAAAGTTGTGGTCGCAATTGTTGGATATGAATTCCAATCATAACCAAGCATGTATCAACATACAGTAAGTCTTGTCTCATAGTAGATGTACTGTATCAATATAGGTCTTGTCTCAAAGTAGATGTACTGTATCAGTATAGGTCTTGTCTCAAAGTAGGTGTACTGTATCAATATAGGTCTTGTCTCAAAGTAGATGTACTGTATCAATATAGGTCTTGTCTAAATAAATAAATGAATGGGTTGTACTTGTATAGCACTTTTCTACCTTCAAGGTACTCAAAGCACTTTGACACTACTTCCACATTCACACACACATTCACACACTGATGGAGGGAGCTGCCATGCAAGGCGCCAACCAGCACCCATCAGGAGCAAGGGTGAAGTGTCTTGCTCAGGACACAACAGACATGACGAGGTTGGTACTAGGTGGGGATTGAACCAGGGACCCTCGGGTTGCGCACGGCCACTCTTCCACTGCGCCACGCCGTCTCAAAGTAGATGTACTGTATCAATATAGGTCTTGTCTCAAAGTAGATGTACTGTATCAGTATAGTTCTTGTCTCAAAGTAGGTGTACTGTATCAGTATAGTTCTTGTCTCAAAGTAGGTGTACTGTATCAATATAGTTCTTGTCTCAAAGTAGGTGTACTGTATCAGTATAGTTCTTGTCTCAAAGTAGATGTACTGTATCAATAAAGGTCTTGTCTCAAAGTAGGTGTACTGTATCAATATTGTTCTTGTCTCAAAGTAGATGTACTGTCTCAATATAGGTCTTGTCTCAAAGTAGGTGTACTGTATCAGTATAGGTCTTGTCTCAAAGTAGATGTACTGTATCAGTATAGTTCTTGTCTCAAAGTAGATGTACTGTATCAATAAAGGTCTTGTCTCAAAGTAGGTGTACTGTATCAGTATAGTTCTTGTCTCAAAGTAGGTGTACTGTATCAGTATAGTTCTTGTCTCAAAGTAGGTGTACTGTATCAATATAGGTCTTGTCTAAATAAATATATGATAAATGGGTTGTACTTGTATAGCGCTTTTCTACCTTCAAGGTACTCAAAGCACTTTGACACTACTTCCACATTCACACACACATTCACACACTGATGGAGGGAGCTGCCATGCAAGGCGCCAACCAGCACCCATCAGGAGCAAGGGTGAAGTGTCTTGCTCAGGACACAACAGACATGACGAGGTTGGTACTAGGTGGGGATTGAACCAGGGACCCTCGGGTTGCGCACGGCCACTCTCCCACCGCGCCACACCGTCTCAAAGTAGATGTACTGTATCAATATAGGTCTTGTCTCAAAGTAGATGTACTGTATCAGTATAGTTCTTGTCTCAAAGTAGGTGTACTGTATCAGTATAGTTCTTGTCTCAAAGTAGGTGTACTGTATCAATATAGTTCTTGTCTCAAAGTAGATGTACTGTATCAGTATAGTTCTTGTCTCAAAGTAGGTGTACTGTATCAGTATAGTTCTTGTCTCAAAGTAGATGTACTGTATCAATATAGTTCTTGTCTCAAAGTAGATGTACTGTATCAATATAGGTCTTGTCTCAAAGTAGGTGTACTGTATCAGTATAGTTCTTGTCTCAAAGTAGGTGTACTGTATCAATATAGTTCTTGTCTCAAAGTAGGTGTACTGTATCAGTATAGTTCTTGTCTCAAAGTAGATGTACTGTATCAATATAGTTCTTGTCTCAAAGTAGATGTACTGTATCAATATAGGTCTTGTCTCAAAGTAGGTGTACTGTATCAGTATAGGTCTTGTCTCAAAGTAGATGTACTGTATCAGTATAGTTCTTGTCTCAAAGTAGATGTACTGTATCAATAAAGGTCTTGTCTCAAAGTAGGTGTACTGTATCAGTATAGTTCTTGTCTCAAAGTAGGTGTACTGTATCAGTATAGTTCTTGTCTCAAAGTAGGTGTACTGTATCAATATAGGTCTTGTCTAAATAAATATATGATAAATGGGTTGTACTTGTATAGCGCTTTTCTACCTTCAAGGTACTCAAAGCACTTTGACACTACTTCCACATTCACACACACATTCACACACTGATGGAGGGAGCTGCCATGCAAGGCCCCATCCAGCACCCATCAGGAGCAAGGGTGAAGTGTCTTGCTCAGGACACAACAGACATGACGAGGTTGGTACTAGGTGGGGATTGAACCAGGGACCCTCGGGTTGCGCACGGCCACAATCCCACTGCGCCACACCGTCTCAAAGTAGATGTACTGTATCAATATAGGTCTTGTCTCAAAGTAGATGTACTGTATCAGTATAGTTCTTGTCTCAAAGTAGGTGTACTGTATCAGTATAGTTCTTGTCTCAAAGTAGGTGTACTGTATCAATATAGTTCTTGTCTCAAAGTAGGTGTACTGTATCAATATAGTTCTTGTCTCAAAGTAGATGTACTGTATCAATAAAGGTCTTGTCTCAAAGTAGGTGTACTGTATCAGTATAGTTCTTGTCTCAAAGTAGATGTACTGTATCAATATAGTTCTTGTCTCAAAGTAGGTGTACTGTATCAATATAGTTCTTGTCTCAAAGTAGATGTACTGTATCAATAAAGGTCTTGTCTCAAAGTAGGTGTACTGTATCAGTATAGTTCTTGTCTCAAAGTAGGTGTACTGTATCAATATAGGTCTTGTCTAAATAAATATATGATAAATGGGTTGTACTTGTATAGCGCTTTTCTACCTTCAAGGTACTCAAAGCACTTTGACACTACTTCCACATTCACACACACATTCACACACTGATGGAGGGAGCTGCCATGCAAGGCCCCAACCAGCACCCATCAGGAGCAAGGGTGAAGTGTCTTGCTCAGGACACAACAGACATGACGAGGTTGGTACTAGGTGGGGATTGAACCAGGGACCCTTGGGTTGCGCACGGCCACTCTCCCACTGCGCCACACCGTCTCAAAGTAGATGTACTGTATCAATATAGGTCTTGTCTCAAAGTAGATGTACTGTATCAGTATAGTTCTTGTCTCAAAGTAGGTGTACTGTATCAGTATAGTTCTTGTCTCAAAGTAGGTGTACTGTATCAATATAGTTCTTGTCTCAAAGTAGGTGTACTGTATCAGTATAGTTCTTGTCTCAAAGTAGATGTACTGTATCAATAAAGGTCTTGTCTCAAAGTAGGTGTACTGTATCAATATAGGTCTTGTCTCAAAGTAGATGTACTGTATCAATATAGGTCTTGTCTCAAAGTAGGTGTACTGTATCAGTATAGGTCTTGTCTCAAAGTAGATGTACTGTATCAGTATAGTTCTTGTCTCAAAGTAGGTGTACTGTATCAGTATAGTTCTTGTCTCAAAGTAGGTGTACTGTATCAGTATAGTTCTTGTCTCAAAGTAGGTGTACTGTATCAATATAGTTCTTGTCTCAAAGTAGGTGTACTGTATCAGTATAGTTCTTGTCTCAAAGTAGATGTACTGTATCAGTATAGTTCTTGTCTCAAAGTAGGTGTACTGTATCAATAAAGGTCTTGTCTCAAAGTAGGTGTACTGTATCAATATAGTTCTTGTCTCAAAGTAGGTGTACTGTATCAGTATAGTTCTTGTCTCAAAGTAGGTGTACTGTATCAATATAGTTCTTGTCTCAAAGTAGATGTACTGTATCAATATAGGTCTTGTCTCAAAGTAGGTGTACTGTATCAGTATAGTTCTTGTCTCAAAGTAGATGTACTGTATCAGTATAGTTCTTGTCTCAAAGTAGATGTACTGTATCAGTATAGTTCTTGTCTCAAAGTAGGTGTACTGTATCAGTATAGTTTTTGTCTCAAAGTAGGTGTACTGTATCAATATAGTTCTTGTCTCAAAGTAGATGTACTGTATCAATAAAGGTCTTGTCTCAAAGTAAGTGTACTGTATCAGTATAGTTCTTGTCTCAAAGTAGGTGTACTGTATCAGTATAGTTCTTGTCTCAAAGTAGATGTACTGTATCAATATAGGTCTTGTCTCAAAGTAGGTGTACTGTATCAATATAGTTCTTGTCTCAAAGTAGGTGTACTGTATCAGTATAGGTCTTGTCTCAAAGTAGATGTACTGTATCAATATAGTTCTTGTCTCAAAGTAGATGTACTGTATCAATATAGGTCTTGTCTCAAAGTAGGTGTACTGTATCAGTATAGGTCTTGTCTCAAAGTAGATGTACTGTATCAGTATAGTTCTTGTCTCAAAGTAGATGTACTGTATCAGTATAGTTCTTGTCTCAAAGTAGGTGTACTGTATCAGTATAGTTCTTGTCTCAAAGTAGGTGTACTGTATCAGTATAGTTCTTGTCTCAAAGTAGGTGTACTGTATCAATATAGTTCTTGTCTCAAAGTAGGTGTACTGTATCAGTATAGTTCTTGTCTCAAAGTAGATGTACTGTATCAGTATAGTTCTTGTCTCAAAGTAGGTGTACTGTATCAATAAAGGTCTTGTCTCAAAGTAGGTGTACTGTATCAATATAGTTCTTGTCTCAAAGTAGGTGTACTGTATCAGTATAGTTCTTGTCTCAAAGTAGGTGTACTGTATCAATATAGTTCTTGTCTCAAAGTAGATGTACTGTATCAATATAGGTCTTGTCTCAAAGTAGGTGTACTGTATCAGTATAGTTCTTGTCTCAAAGTAGATGTACTGTATCAGTATAGTTCTTGTCTCAAAGTAGATGTACTGTATCAGTATAGTTCTTGTCTCAAAGTAGGTGTACTGTATCAGTATAGTTTTTGTCTCAAAGTAGGTGTACTGTATCAATATAGTTCTTGTCTCAAAGTAGATGTACTGTATCAATAAAGGTCTTGTCTCAAAGTAGGTGTACTGTATCAGTATAGTTCTTGTCTCAAAGTAGGTGTACTGTATCAGTATAGTTCTTGTCTCAAAGTAGATGTACTGTATCAATATAGGTCTTGTCTCAAAGTAGGTGTACTGTATCAATATAGTTCTTGTCTCAAAGTAGATGTACTGTATCAGTATAGTTCTTGTCTCAAAGTAGATGTACTGTATCAATATAGTTCTTGTCTCAAAGTAGATGTACTGTATCAGTATAGTTCTTGTCTCAAAGTAGATGTACTGTATCAGTATAGTTCTTGTCTCAAAGTAGGTGTACTGTATCAGTATAGTTCTTGTCTCAAAGTAGGTGTACTGTATCAATATAGGTCTTGTCTCAAAGTAGATGTACTGTATCAGTATAGTTCTTGTCTCAAAGTAGATGTACTGTATCAATATACGTCTTGTCTCAAAGTAGATGTACTGTATCAGTATAGTTCTTGTCTCAAAGTAGGTGTACTGTATCAATATAGGTCTTGTCTCAAAGTAGATGTACTGTATCAATATAGGTCTTGTCTCAAAGTAGGTGTACTGTATCAATATAGGTCTTGTCTCAAAGTAGGTGTACTGTATCAATATACGTCTTGTCTCAAAGTAGATGTACTGTATCAATATAGGTCTTGTCTCAAAGTAGATGTACTGTATCAATATAGTTCTTGTCTCAAAGTAGGTGTACTGTATCAATATAGGTCTTGTCTCAAAGTAGGTGTACTGTATCAATATACGTCTTGTCTCAAAGTAGATGTACTGTATCAATATAGGTCTTGTCTCAAAGTAGATGTACTGTATCAATATAGGTCTTGTCTCAAAGTAGATGTACTGTATCAATATACGTCTTGTCTCAAAGTAGATGTACTGTATCAATATACGTCTTGTCTCAAAGTAGATGTACTGTATCAGTATAGGTCTTGTCTCAAAGTAGGTGTACTGTATCAATATAGGTCTTGTCTCAAAGTAGGTGGACTGTATCAGTATAGTTCTTGTCTCAAAGTAGGTGTACTGTATCAATATAGTTCTTGTCTCAAAGTAGGTGTACTGTATCAGTATAGTTCTTGTCTCAAAGTAGATGTACTGTATCAGTATAGTTCTTGTCTCAAAGTAGGTGTACTGTATCAGTATAGTTCTTGTCTCAAAGTAGATGTACTGTATCAGTATAGTTCTTGTCTCAAAGTAGGTGTACTGTATCAGTATAGTTCTTGTCTCAAAGTAGGTGTACTGTATCAATATAGTTCTTGTCTCAAAGTAGATGTACTGTATCAATAAAGGTCTTGTCTCAAAGTAGGTGTACTGTATCAGTATAGTTCTTGTCTCAAAGTAGGTGTACTGTATCAGTATAGTTCTTGTCTCAAAGTAGGTGTACTGTATCAATATAGTTCTTGTCTCAAAGTAGATGTACTGTATCAGTATAGTTCTTGTCTCAAAGTAGGTGTACTGTATCAGTATAGTTCTTGTCTCAAAGTAGATGTACTGTATCAATATAGGTCTTGTCTCAAAGTAGGTGTACTGTATCAATATAGTTCTTGTCTCAAAGTAGATGTACTGTATCAGTATAGTTCTTGTCTCAAAGTAGGTGTACTGTATCAGTATAGTTCTTGTCTCAAAGTAGGTGTACTGTATCAGTATAGTTCTTGTCTCAAAGTAGGTGTACTGTATCAGTATAGTTCTTGTCTCAAAGTAGATGTACTGTATCAATAAAGGTCTTGTCTCAAAGTAGGTGTACTGTATCAGTATAGTTCTTGTCTCAAAGTAGGTGTACTGTATCAGTATAGTTCTTGTCTCAAAGTAGATGTACTGTATCAATATAGGTCTTGTCTCAAAGTAGGTGTACTGTATCAATATAGTTCTTGTCTCAAAGTAGATGTACTGTATCAATATAGGTCTTGTCTCAAAGTAGGTGTACTGTATCAATATAGGTCTTGTCTCAAAGTAGGTGTACTGTATCAATATACGTCTTGTCTCAAAGTAGATGTACTGTATCAATATAGGTCTTGTCTCAAAGTAGATGTACTGTATCAATATAGTTCTTGTCTCAAAGTAGGTGTACTGTATCAATATAGGTCTTGTCTCAAAGTAGGTGTACTGTATCAATATACGTCTTGTCTCAAAGTAGATGTACTGTATCAATATAGGTCTTGTCTCAAAGTAGATGTACTGTATCAATATAGGTCTTGTCTCAAAGTAGATGTACTGTATCAATATACGTCTTGTCTCAAAGTAGATGTACTGTATCAATATACGTCTTGTCTCAAAGTAGATGTACTGTATCAGTATATGTCTTGTCTCAAAGTAGGTGTACTGTATCAATATAGGTCTTGTCTCAAAGTAGGTGGACTGTATCAGTATAGTTCTTGTCTCAAAGTAGGTGTACTGTATCAATATAGTTCTTGTCTCAAAGTAGGTGTACTGTATCAGTATAGTTCTTGTCTCAAAGTAGATGTACTGTATCAGTATAGTTCTTGTCTCAAAGTAGGTGTACTGTATCAGTATAGTTCTTGTCTCAAAGTAGATGTACTGTATCAGTATAGTTCTTGTCTCAAAGTAGGTGTACTGTATCAGTATAGTTCTTGTCTCAAAGTAGGTGTACTGTATCAATATAGTTCTTGTCTCAAAGTAGATGTACTGTATCAATAAAGGTCTTGTCTCAAAGTAGGTGTACTGTATCAGTATAGTTCTTGTCTCAAAGTAGGTGTACTGTATCAGTATAGTTCTTGTCTCAAAGTAGGTGTACTGTATCAATATAGTTCTTGTCTCAAAGTAGATGTACTGTATCAGTATAGTTCTTGTCTCAAAGTAGGTGTACTGTATCAGTATAGTTCTTGTCTCAAAGTAGATGTACTGTATCAATATAGGTCTTGTCTCAAAGTAGGTGTACTGTATCAATATAGTTCTTGTCTCAAAGTAGATGTACTGTATCAGTATAGTTCTTGTCTCAAAGTAGGTGTACTGTATCAGTATAGTTCTTGTCTCAAAGTAGGTGTACTGTATCAGTATAGTTCTTGTCTCAAAGTAGGTGTACTGTATCAGTATAGTTCTTGTCTCAAAGTAGATGTACTGTATCAATAAAGGTCTTGTCTCAAAGTAGGTGTACTGTATCAGTATAGTTCTTGTCTCAAAGTAGGTGTACTGTATCAGTATAGTTCTTGTCTCAAAGTAGATGTACTGTATCAATATAGGTCTTGTCTCAAAGTAGGTGTACTGTATCAATATAGTTCTTGTCTCAAAGTAGATGTACTGTATCAGTATAGTTCTTGTCTCAAAGTAGATGTACTGTATCAATATAGTTCTTGTCTCAAAGTAGATGTACTGTATCAGTATAGTTCTTGTCTCAAAGTAGGTGTACTGTATCAGTATAGTTCTTGTCTCAAAGTAGGTGTACTGTATCAGTATAGTTCTTGTCTCAAAGTAGGTGTACTGTATCAGTATAGTTCTTGTCTCAAAGTAGATTTACTGTATCAATATACGTCTTGTCTCAAAGTAGATGTACTGTATCAATATAGGTCTTGTCTCAAAGTAGATGTACTGTATCAATATAGGTCTTGTCTCAAAGTAGATGTACTGTATCAATATACGTCTTGTCTCAAAGTAGATGTACTGTATCAGTATAGGTCTTGTCTCAAAGTAGATGTACTGTATCAATATAGTTCTTGTCTCAAAGTAGGTGTACTGTATCAATATAGGTCTTGTCTCAAAGTAGGTGTACTGTATCAGTATAGTTCTTGTCTCAAAGTAGGTGTACTGTATCAATATAGTTCTTGTCTCAAAGTAGGTGTACTGTATCAATATAGTTCTTGTCTCAAAGTAGGTGTACTGTATCAGTATAGTTCTTGTCTCAAAGTAGATGTACTGTATCAGTATAGTTCTTGTCTCAAAGTAGGTGTACTGTATCAGTATAGTTCTTGTCTCAAAGTAGATGTACTGTATCAGTATAGTTCTTGTCTCAAAGTAGGTGTACTGTATCAGTATAGTTCTTGTCTCAAAGTAGGTGTACTGTATCAGTATAGTTCTTGTCTCAAAGTAGATGTACTGTATCAATATAGTTCTTGTCTCAAAGTAGATGTACTGTATCAATAAAGGTCTTGTCTCAAAGTAGGTGTACTGTATCAGTATAGTTCTTGTCTCAAAGTAGGTGTACTGTATCAGTATAGTTCTTGTCTCAAAGTAGGTGTACTGTATCAATATAGTTCTTGTCTCAAAGTAGATGTACTGTATCAGTATAGTTCTTGTCTCAAAGTAGATGTACTGTATCAATATAGGTCTTGTCTCAAAGTAGGTGTACTGTATCAATATAGTTCTTGTCTCAAAGTAGATGTACTGTATCAGTATAGTTCTTGTCTCAAAGTAGGTGTACTGTATCAGTATAGTTCTTGTCTCAAAGTAGGTGTACTGTATCAGTATAGTTCTTGTCTCAAAGTAGGTGTACTGTATCAGTATAGTTCTTGTCTCAAAGTAGGTGTACTGTATCAATATAGGTCTTGTCTCAAAGTAGATGTACTGTATCAGTATAGTTCTTGTCTCAAAGTAGATGTACTGTATCAATATAGGTCTTGTCTCAAAGTAGATGTACTGTATCAATATACGTCTTGTCTCAAAGTAGATGTACTGTATCAATATAGGTCTTGTCTCAAAGTAGATGTACTGTATCAATGTAGGTCTTGTCTCAAAGTAGATGTACTGTATCAATATACGTCTTGTCTCAAAGTAGATGTACTGTATCAATATACGTCTTGTCTCAAAGTAGATGTACTGTATCAGTATAGGTCTTGTCTCAAAGTAGGTGTACTGTATCAGTATAGTTCTTGTCTCAAAGTAGATGTACTGTATCAGTATAGTTCTTGTCTCAAAGTAGGTGTACTGTATCAGTATAGTTCTTGTCTCAAAGTAGGTGTACTGTATCAATATAGTTCTTGTCTCAAAGTAGGTGTACTGTATCAATATAGTTCTTGTCTCAAAGTAGGTGTACTGTATCAGTATAGTTCTTGTCTCAAAGTAGATGTACTGTATCAGTATAGTTCTTGTCTCAAAGTAGGTGTACTGTATCAGTATAGTTCTTGTCTCAAAGTAGATGTACTGTATCAGTATAGTTCTTGTCTCAAAGTAGGTGTACTGTATCAGTATAGTTCTTGTCTCAAAGTAGGTGTACTGTATCAGTATAGTTCTTGTCTCAAAGTAGATGTACTGTATCAATATAGTTCTTGTCTCAAAGTAGATGTACTGTATCAATAAAGGTCTTGTCTCAAAGTAGGTGTACTGTATCAGTATAGTTCTTGTCTCAAAGTAGGTGTACTGTATCAGTATAGTTCTTGTCTCAAAGTAGGTGTACTGTATCAATATAGTTCTTGTCTCAAAGTAGATGTACTGTATCAGTATAGTTCTTGTCTCAAAGTAGATGTACTGTATCAATATAGGTCTTGTCTCAAAGTAGGTGTACTGTATCAATATAGTTCTTGTCTCAAAGTAGATGTACTGTATCAGTATAGTTCTTGTCTCAAAGTAGGTGTACTGTATCAGTATAGTTCTTGTCTCAAAGTAGGTGTACTGTATCAGTATAGTTCTTGTCTCAAAGTAGGTGTACTGTATCAGTATAGTTCTTGTCTCAAAGTAGGTGTACTGTATCAATATAGGTCTTGTCTCAAAGTAGATGTACTGTATCAGTATAGTTCTTGTCTCAAAGTAGATGTACTGTATCAATATAGGTCTTGTCTCAAAGTAGATGTACTGTATCAATATACGTCTTGTCTCAAAGTAGATGTACTGTATCAATATAGGTCTTGTCTCAAAGTAGATGTACTGTATCAATGTAGGTCTTGTCTCAAAGTAGATGTACTGTATCAATATACGTCTTGTCTCAAAGTAGATGTACTGTATCAATATACGTCTTGTCTCAAAGTAGATGTACTGTATCAGTATAGGTCTTGTCTCAAAGTAGGTGTACTGTATCAGTATAGTTCTTGTCTCAAAGTAGATGTACTGTATCAGTATAGTTCTTGTCTCAAAGTAGATGTACTGTATCAGTATAGTTCTTGTCTCAAAGTAGGTGTACTGTATCAGTATAGTTCTTGTCTCAAAGTAGATGTACTGTATCAGTATAGTTCTTGTCTCAAAGTAGGTGTACTGTATCAGTATAGTTCTTGTCTCAAAGTAGATGTACTGTATCAGTATAGTTCTTGTCTCAAAGTAGGTGTACTGTATCAATATAGGTCTTGTCTCAAAGTAGATGTACTGTATCAATATACGTCTTGTCTCAAAGTAGATGTACTGTATCAATATAGGTCTTGTCTCAAAGTAGATGTACTGTATCAATATAGGTCTTGTCTCAAAGTAGATGTACTGTATCAATATACGTCTTGTCTCAAAGTAGATGTACTGTATCAATATACGTCTTGTCTCAAAGTAGATGTACTGTATCAATATAGTTCTTGTCTCAAAGTAGATGTACTGTATCAGTATAGTTCTTGTCTCAAAGTAGGTGTACTGTATCAGTATAGTTCTTGTCTCAAAGTAGGTGTACTGTATCAATATAGTTCTTGTCTCAAAGTAGGTGTACTGTATCAATATAGGTCTTGTCTCAAAGTAGATGTACTGTATCAGTATAGTTCTTGTCTCAAAGTAGATGTACTGTATCAATATACGTCTTGTCTCAAAGTAGATGTACTGTATCAGTATAGTTCTTGTCTCAAAGTAGGTGTACTGTATCAATATAGGTCTTGTCTCAAAGTAGATGTACTGTATCAATATAGTTCTTGTCTCAAAGTAGATGTACTGTATCAATATAGGTCTTGTCTCAAAGTAGGTGTACTGTATCAGTATAGTTCTTGTCTCAAAGTAGATGTACTGTATCAGTATAGTTCTTGTCTCAAAGTAGATGTACTGTATCAGTATAGTTCTTGTCTCAAAGTAGGTGTACTGTATCAGTATAGTTCTTGTCTCAAAGTAGGTGTACTGTATCAATATAGTTCTTGTCTCAAAGTAGATGTACTGTATCAATAAAGGTCTTGTCTCAAAGTAGGTGTACTGTATCAGTATAGTTCTTGTCTCAAAGTAGATGTACTGTATCAGTATAGTTCTTGTCTCAAAGTAGGTGTACTGTATCAGTATAGTTCTTGTCTCAAAGTAGATGTACTGTATCAGTATAGTTCTTGTCTCAAAGTAGATGTACTGTATCAATATAGTTCTTGTCTCAAAGTAGGTGTACTGTATCAGTATAGTTCTTGTCTCAAAGTAGATGTACTGTATCAGTATAGTTCTTGTCTCAAAGTAGGTGTACTGTATCAGTATAGTTCTTGTCTCAAAGTAGGTGTACTGTATCAGTATAGTTCTTGTCTCAAAGTAGGTGTACTGTATCAGTATAGTTCTTGTCTCAAAGTAGGTGTACTGTATCAATATAGGTCTTGTCTCAAAGTAGATGTACTGTATCAGTATAGTTCTTGTCTCAAAGTAGATGTACTGTATCAATATACGTCTTGTCTCAAAGTAGATGTACTGTATCAGTATAGGTCTTGTCTCAAAGTAGGTGTACTGTATCAATATAGGTCTTGTCTCAAAGTAGATGTACTGTATCAATATACGTCTTGTCTCAAAGTAGATGTACTGTATCAATATAGGTCTTGTCTCAAAGTAGATGTACTGTATCAATATAGGTCTTGTCTCAAAGTAGATGTACTGTATCAAGTATAGTTCTTGTCTCAAAGTAGATGTACTGTATCAATATAGTCTTGTCTCAAAGTAGATGTACTGTATCAGTATAGTTCTTGTCTCAAAGTAGGTGTACTGTATCAATATAGTTCTTGTCTCAAAGTAGATGTACTGTATCAGTATAGTTCTTGTCTCAAAGTAGATGTACTGTATCAATATAGTTCTTGTCTCAAAGTAGATGTACTGTATCAGTATAGTTCTTGTCTCAAAGTAGATGTACTGTATCAGTATAGTTCTTGTCTCAAAGTAGATGTACTGTATCAGTATAGTTCTTGTCTCAAAGTAGATGTACTGTATCAATATAGGTCTTGTCTCAAAGTAGGTGTACTGTATCAGTATAGTTCTTGTCTCAAAGTAGGTGTACTGTATCAGTATAGTTCTTGTCTCAAAGTAGGTGTACTGTATCAGTATAGTTCTTGTCTCAAAGTAGGTGTACTGTATCAGTATAGTTCTTGTCTCAAAGTAGGTGTACTGTATCAGTATAGTTCTTGTCTCAAAGTAGGTGTACTGTATCAGTATAGTTCTTGTCTCAAAGTAGATGTACTGTATCAGTATAGTTCTTGTCTCAAAGTAGATGTACTGTATCAGTATAGTTCTTGTCTCAAAGTAGATGTACTGTATCAGTATAGTTCTTGTCTCAAAGTAGGTGTACTGTATCAGTATAGTTCTTGTCTCAAAGTAGATGTACTGTATCAGTATAGTTCTTGTCTCAAAGTAGATGTACTGTATCAGTATAGGTCTTGTCTCAAAGTAGATGTACTGTATCAATATAGGTCTTGTCTCAAAGTAGATGTACTGTATCAGTATAGTTCTTGTCTCAAAGTAGATGTACTGTATCAATATACGTCTTGTCTCAAAGTAGATGTACTGTATCAGTATAGTCTTGTCTCAAAGTAGGTGTACTGTATCAATATAGGTCTTGTCTCAAAGTAGATGTACTGTATCAGTATAGTTCTTGTCTCAAAGTAGGTGTACTGTATCAGTATAGTTCTTGTCTCAAAGTAGATGTACTGTATCAGTATAGTTCTTGTCTCAAAGTAGATGTACTGTATCAAGTATAGTCTTGTCTCAAAGTAGATGTACTGTATCAGTATAGTCTTGTCTCAAAGTAGATGTACTGTATCAGTATAGTTCTTGTCTCAAAGTAGGTGTACTGTATCAGTATAGTTCTTGTCTCAAAGTAGATGTACTGTATCAGTATAGTTCTTGTCTCAAAGTAGGTGTACTGTATCAGTATAGTTCTTGTCTCAAAGTAGGTGTACTGTATCAGTATAGTTCTTGTCTCAAAGTAGGTGTACTGTATCAGTATAGTTCTTGTCTCAAAGTAGATGTACTGTATCAGTATAGTTCTTGTCTCAAAGTAGATGTACTGTATCAGTATAGTTCTTGTCTCAAAGTAGGTGTACTGTATCAGTATAGTTCTTGTCTCAAAGTAGGTGTACTGTATCAGTATAGTTCTTGTCTCAAAGTAGATGTACTGTATCAGTATAGTTCTTGTCTCAAAGTAGGTGTACTGTATCAGTATAGTTCTTGTCTCAAAGTAGGTGTACTGTATCAGTATAGTTCTTGTCTCAAAGTAGATGTACTGTATCAGTATAGTTCTTGTCTCAAAGTAGATGTACTGTATCAGTATAGTTCTTGTCTCAAAGTAGGTGTACTGTATCAGTATAGTTCTTGTCTCAAAGTAGGTGTACTGTATCAGTATAGTTCTTGTCTCAAAGTAGATGTACTGTATCAGTATAGTTCTTGTCTCAAAGTAGGTGTACTGTATCAGTATAGTTCTTGTCTCAAAGTAGGTGTACTGTATCAGTATAGTTCTTGTCTCAAAGTAGGTGTACTGTATCAGTATAGTTCTTGTCTCAAAGTAGGTGTACTGTATCAGTATAGTTCTTGTCTCAAAGTAGATGTACTGTATCAGTATAGTTCTTGTCTCAAAGTAGGTGTACTGTATCAATATAGTTCTTGTCTCAAAGTAGGTGTACTGTATCAGTATAGTTCTTGTCTCAAAGTAGATGTACTGTATCAGTATAGTTCTTGTCTCAAAGTAGATGTACTGTATCAGTATAGTTCTTGTCTCAAAGTAGGTGTACTGTATCAATATAGTTCTTGTCTCAAAGTAGGTGTACTGTATC
>NC_084639.1:29108212-29128569 GCF_033978795.1 Nerophis ophidion | reverse complement strand
AATGCTGGTACAAGCTGCTTGTGGATTGTAAGTAATAGTTGATGTGTTTAATGCTGTACAAGCTGCTTGTGATTGTAAGTAATAGGTTGATGTGTTTAATGCTGGTACAAGCTGCTTGTGATTGTAAGTAATAGTGATGTGTTTAATGCTGGTACAAGCTGCTTGTGATGTAAGTAATAGGTGATGTGGTTAATGCTGGTACAAGCTGCTTGTGGTTGTAAGTAATAGTTGATGTGTTTAATGCTGGTACAAGCTGCTTGTGATTGTAAGTAATAGGTGATGTGTTTAATGTTGGTACAAGCTGCTTGTGGTTGTAAGTAATAGGTGATGTGTTTAATGCTGGTACAAGCTGCTTGTGATTGTAAGTAATAGGTGATGTGTTTAATGTTGGTACAAGCTGCTTGGGATTGTAAGTAATAGGTGATGTGTTTAATGCTGGTACAAGCTGCTTGTGGTTGTAAGTAATAGGTGATGTGTTTAATGCTGGTACAAGCTGCTTGTGATTGTAAGTAATAGGTGATGTGTTTAATGCTGGTACAAGCTGCTTGTGGTTGTAAGTAATAGGTGATGTGTTTAATGCTGGTACAAGCTGCTTGTGATTGTAAGTAATAGGTGATGTGTTTAATGCTGGTACAAGCTGCTTGTGATTGTAAGTAATAGGTGATGTGTTTAATGCTGGTACAAGCTGCTTGTGATTGTAAGTAATAGGTGATGTGTTTAATGCTGGTACAAGCTGCTTGTGATTGTAAGTAATAGGTGATGTGTTTAATGCTGGTACAAGCTGCTTGTGGTTGTAAGTAATAGGTGATGTGTTTAATGCTGGTACAAGCTGCTTGTGATTGTAAGTAATAGGTGATGTGTTTAATGCTGGTACAAGCTGCTTGTGATTGTAAGTAATAGGTGATGTGTTTAATGCTGGTACAAGCTGCTTGTGATTGTAAGTAATAGGTGATGTGTTTAATGCTGGTACAAGCTGCTTGTGGTTGTAAGTAATAGGTGATGTGTTTAATGCTTGGTACAAGCTGCTTGTGGTTGTAAGTAATAGGTGATGTGTTTAATGTTGGTACAAGCTGCTTGTGATTGTAAGTAATAGGTGATGTGTTTAATGCTGGTACAAGCTGCTTGTGATTGTAAGTAATAGGTGATGTGTTTAATGCTGGTACAAGCTGCTTGTGATTGTAAGTAATAGGTGATGTGTTTAATGCTGGTACAAGCTGCTTGTGGTTGTAAGTAATAGGTGATGTGTTTAATGTTGGTACAAGCTGCTTGTGATTGTAAGTAATAGGTGATGTGTTTAATGCTGGTACAAGCTGCTTGTGATTGTAAGTAATAGGTGATGTGTTTAATGCTGGTACAAGGCTGCTTGTGGTTGTAAGTAATAGGTGATGTGTTTAATGCTGGTACAAGCTGCTTGTGATTGTAAGTAATAGGTGATGTGTTTAATGCTGGTACAAGCTGCTTGTGATTGTAAGTAATAGGTGATGTGTTTAATGCTGGTACAAGCTGCTTGTGATTGTAAGTAATAGGTGATGTGTTTAATGCTGGTACAAGCTGCTTGTGGTTGTAAGTAATAGGTGATGTGTTTAATGTTGGTACAAGCTGCTTGTGATTGTAAGTAATAGGTGATGTGTTTAATGTTGGTACAAGCTGCTTGTGATTGTAAGTAATAGTTGATGTGTTTAATGCTGGTACAAGCTGCTTGTGATTGTAAGTAATAGGTGATGTGTTTAATGCTGGTACAAGCTGCTTGTGATTGTAAGTAATAGGTGATGTGTTTAATGCTGGTACAAGCTGCTTGTGATTGTAAGTAATAGGTGATGTGTTTAATGCTGGTACAAGCTGCTTGTGATTGTAAGTAATAGGTGATGTGTTTAATGCTGGTACAAGCTGCTTGTGGTTGTAAGTAATAGGTGATGTGTTTAATGTTGGTACAAGCTGCTTGTGATTGTAAGTAATAGGTGATGTGTTTAATGCTGGTACAAGCTGCTTGTGATTGTAAGTAATAGGTGATGTGTTTAATGCTGGTACAAGCTGCTTGTGATTGTAAGTAATAGGTGATGTGTTTAATGCTGGTACAAGCTGCTTGTGATTGTAAGTAATAGGTGATGTGTTTAATGCTGGTACAAGCTGCTTGTGGTTGTAAGTAATAGGTGATGTGTTTAATGTTGGTACAAGCTGCTTGTGATTGTAAGTAATAGGTGATGTGTTTAATGCTGGTACAAGCTGCTTGTGATTGTAAGTAATAGTTGATGTGTTTAATGCTGGTACAAGCTGCTTGTGATTGTAAGTAATAGGTGATGTGTTTAATGCTGGTACAAGCTGCTTGTGATTGTAAGTAATAGTTGATGTGTTTAATGCTGGTACAAGCTGCTTGTGATTGTCAGTAATAGGTGATGTGTTTAATGCTGGTACAAGCTGCTTGTGATTGTAAGTAATAGGTGATGTGTTTAATGCTGGTACAAGCTGCTTGTGATTGTCAGTAATAGGTGATGTGTTTAATGCTGGTACAAGCTGCTTGTGATTGTAAGTAATAGGTGATGTGTTTAATGCTGGTACAAGCTGCTTGTGGTTGTAAGTAATAGGTGATGTGTTTAATGTTGGTACAAGCTGCTTGTGATTGTAAGTAATAGGTGATGTGTTTAATGCTGGTACAAGCTGCTTGTGATTGTAAGTAATAGTTGATGTGTTTAATGCTGGTACAAGCTGCTTGTGGTTGTAAGTAATAGGTGATGTGTTTAATGCTGGTACAAGCTGCTTGTGGTTGTAAGTAATAGGTGATGTGTTTAATGTTGGTACAAGCTGCTTGTGATTGTAAGTAATAGGTGATGTGTTTAATGTTGGTACAAGCTGCTTGTGGTTGTAAGTAATAGTTGATGTGTTTAATGCTGGTACAAGCTGCTTGTGATTGTAAGTAATAGGTGATGTGTTTAATGTTGGTACAAGCTGCTTGTGATTGTAAGTAATAGTTGATGTGTTTAATGTTGGTACAAGCTGCTTGTGGTTGTAAGTAATAGGTGATGTGTTTAATGTTGGTACAAGCTGCTTGTGATTGTAAGTAATAGTTGATGTGTTTAATGTGGTACAAGCTGCTTGTGATTGTAAGTAATAGTTGATGTGTTTAATGTTGGTACAAGCTGCTTGTGGTTGTAAGTAATAGTTGATGTGTTTAATGTTGGTACAAGCTGCTTGTGATTGTAAGTAATAGTTGATGTGTTTAATGTTGGTACAAGCTGCTTGTGGTTGTAAGTAATAGTTGATGTGTTTAATGTTGGTACAAGCTGCTTGTGATTGTAAGTAATAGTTGATGTGTTTAATGTTGGTACAAGCTGCTTGTGGTTGTAAGTAATAGGTGATGTGTTTAATGCTGGTACAAGCTGCTTGTGATTGTAAGTAATAGTTGATGTGTTTAATGCTGGTACAAGCTGCTTGTGATTGTAAGTAATAGTTGATGTGTTTAATGTTGGTACAAGCTGCTTGTGGTTGTAAGTAATAGGTGATGTGTTTAATGTTGGTACAAGCTGCTTGTGATTGTAAGTAATAGTTGATGTGTTTAATGTTGGTACAAGCTGCTTGTGATTGTAAGTAATAGTTGATGTGTTTAATGTTGGTACAAGCTGCTTGTGGTTGTAAGTAATAGGTGATGTGTTTAATGTTGGTACAAGCTGCTTGTGATTGTAAGTAATAGTTGATGTGTTTAATGTTGGTACAAGCTGCTTGTGATTGTAAGTAATAGTTGATGTGTTTAATGTTGGTACAAGCTGCTTGTGATTGTAAGTAATAGGTGATGTGTTTAATGTTGGTACAAGCTGCTTGTGATTGTAAGTAATAGGTGATGTGTTTAATGTTGGTACAAGCTGCTTGTGATTGTAAGTAATAGTTGATGTGTTTAATGTTGGTACAAGCTGCTTGTGATTGTAAGTAATAGGTGATGTGTTTAATGCTGGTACAAGCTGCTTGTGATTGTAAGTAATAGGTGATGTGTTTAATGCTGGTACAAGCTGCTTGTGATTGTAAGTAATAGGTGATGTGTTTAATGTTGGTACAAGCTGCTTGTGATTGTAAGTAATAGTTGATGTGTTTAATGTTGGTACAAGCTGCTTGTGATTGTAAGTAATAGGTGATGTGTTTAATGCTGGTACAAGCTGCTTGTGATTGTAAGTAATAGGTGATGTGTTTAATGTTGGTACAAGCTGCTTGTGATTGTAAGTAATAGTTGATGTGTTTAATGTTGGTACAAGCTGCTTGTGATTGTAAGTAATAGGTGATGTGTTTAATGCTGGTACAAGCTGCTTGTGATTGTAAGTAATAGGTGATGTGTTTAATGCTGGTACAAGCTGCTTGTGATTGTAAGTAATAGTTGATGTGTTTAATGCTGGTACAAGCTGCTTGTGGTTGTAAGTAATAGGTGATGTGTTTAATGTTGGTACAAGCTGCTTGTGATTGTAAGTAATAGGTGATGTGTTTAATGCTGGTACAAGCTGCTTGTGATTGTAAGTAATAGGTGATGTGTTTAATGCTGGTACAAGCTGCTTGTGATTGTCAGTAATAGGTGATGTGTTTAATGCTGGTACAAGCTGCTTGTGATTGTAAGTAATAGGTGATGTGTTTAATGCTGGTACAAGCTGCTTGTGGTTGTAAGTAATAGGTGATGTGTTTAATGTTGGTACAAGCTGCTTGTGATTGTAAGTAATAGGTGATGTGTTTAATGCTGGTACAAGCTGCTTGTGATTGTAAGTAATAAGTGATGTGTTTAATGCTGGTACAAGCTGCTTGTGGTTGTAAGTAATAGGTGATGTGTTTAATGTTGGTACAAGCTGCTTGTGATTGTAAGTAATAGTTGATGTGTTTAATGTTGGTACAAGCTGCTTGTGATTGTAAGTAATAGGTGATGTGTTTAATGCTGGTACAAGCTGCTTGTGATTGTAAGTAATAAGTGATGTGTTTAATGCTGGTACAAGCTGCTTGTGTTGTAAGTAATAGGTGATGTGTTTAATGTTGGTACAAGCTGCTTGTGATTGTAAGTAATAGGTGATGTGTTTAATGCTGGTACAAGCTGCTTGTGATTGTAAGTAATAAGTGATGTGTTTAATGCTGGTACAAGCTGCTTGTGGTTGTAAGTAATAGGTGATGTGTTTAATGTTGGTACAAGCTGCTTGTGATTGTAAGTAATAGGTGATGTGTTTAATGTTGGTACAAGCTGCTTGTGGTTGTAAGTAATAGGTGATGTGTTTAATGCTGGTACAAGCTGCTTGTGATTGTAAGTAATAGGTGATGTGTTTAATGTTGGTACAAGCTGCTTGTGATTGTAAGTAATAGGTGATGTGTTTAATGCTGGTACAAGCTGCTTGTGATTGTAAGTAATAGGTGATGTGTTTAATGTTGGTACAAGCTGCTTGTGATTGTAAGTAATAGGTGATGTGTTTAATGCTGGTACAAGCTGCTTGTGGTTGTAAGTAATAGGTGATGTGTTTAATGCTGGTACAAGCTGCTTGTGATTGTCAGTAATAGGTGATGTGTTTAATGTTGGTACAAGCTGCTTGTGGTTGTAAGTAATAGGTGATGTGTTTAATGCTGGTACAAGCTGCTTGTGATTGTAAGTAATAGGTGATGTGTTTAATGCTGGTACAAGCTGCTTGTGATTGTAAGTAATAGGTGATGTGTTTAATGCTGGTACAAGCTGCTTGTGGTTGTAAGTAATAGTTGATGTGTTTAATGCTGGTACAAGCTGCTTGTGATTGTAAGTAATAAGTGATGTGTTTAATGCTGGTACAAGCTGCTTGTGGTTGTAAGTAATAGGTGATGTGTTTAATGCTGGTACAAGCTGCTTGTGGTTGTAAGTAATAGTTGATGTGTTTAATGCTGGTACAAGCTGCTTGTGATTGTAAGTAATAGGTGATGTGTTTAATGCTGGTACAAGCTGCTTGTGGTTGTAAGTAATAGTTGATGTGTTTAATGCTGGTACAAGCTGCTTGTGATTGTAAGTAATAGGTGATGTGTTTAATGCTGGTACAAGCTGCTTGTGGTTGTAAGTAATAGGTGATGTGTTTAATGCTGGTACAAGCTGCTTGTGGTTGTAAGTAATAGTTGATGTGTTTAATGCTGGTACAAGCTGCTTGTGATTGTAAGTAATAGGTGATGTGTTTAATGCTGGTACAAGCTGCTTGTGGTTGTAAGTAATAGTTGATGTGTTTAATGCTGGTACAAGCTGCTTGTGGTTGTAAGTAATAGGTGATGTGTTTAATGTTGGTACAAGCTGCTTGTGGTTGTAAGTAATAGGTGATGTGTTTAATGCTGGTACAAGCTGCTTGTGATTGTAAGTAATAGGTGATGTGTTTAATGTTGGTACAAGCTGCTTGTGATTGTAAGTAATAGGTGATGTGTTTAATGCTGGTACAAGCTGCTTGTGGTTGTAAGAAATAGGTGATGTGTTTAATGCTGGTACAAGCTGCTTGTGATTGTAAGTAATAGGTGATGTGTTTAATGCTGGTACAAGCTGCTTGTGGTTGTAAGTAATAGGTGATGTGTTTAATGCTGGTACAAGCTGCTTGTGATTGTAAGTAATAGGTGATGTGTTTAATGCTGGTACAAGCTGCTTGTGATTGTAAGTAATAGGTGATGTGTTTAATGCTGGTACAAGCTGCTTGTGATTGTAAGTAATAGGTGATGTGTTTAATGCTGGTACAAGCTGCTTGTGATTGTAAGTAATAGGTGATGTGTTTAATGTTGGTACAAGCTGCTTGTGGTTGTAAGTAATAGGTGATGTGTTTAATGCTGGTACAAGCTGCTTGTGATTGTAAGTAATAGGTGATGTGTTTAATGTTGGTACAAGCTGCTTGTGGTTGTAAGTAATAGGTGATGTGTTTAATGCTGGTACAAGCTGCTTGTGATTGTAAGTAATAGGTGATGTGTTTAATGCTGGTACAAGCTGCTTGTGGTTGTAAGTAATAGTTGATGTGTTTAATGTTGGTACAAGCTGCTTGTGGTTGTAAGTAATAGGTGATGTGTTTAATGTTGGTACAAGCTGCTTGTGATTGTAAGTAATAGGTGATGTGTTTAATGCTGGTACAAGCTGCTTGTGGTTGTAAGTAATAGGTGATGTGTTTAATGCTGGTACAAGCTGCTTGTGATTGTAAGTAATAGGTGATGTGTTTAATGTTGGTACAAGCTGCTTGTGGTTGTAAGTAATAGGTGATGTGTTTAATGTTGGTACAAGCTGCTTGTGATTGTAAGTAATAGGTGATGTGTTTAATGCTGGTACAAGCTGCTTGTGATTGTAAGTAATAGGTGATGTGTTTAATGCTGGTACAAGCTGCTTGTGATTGTAAGTAATAGGTGATGTGTTTAATGTTGGTACAAGCTGCTTGTGGTTGTAAGTAATAGGTGATGTGTTTAATGCTGGTACAAGCTGCTTGTGGTTGTAAGTAATAGGTGATGTGTTTAATGTTGGTACAAGCTGCTTGTGATTGTAAGTAATAGGTGATGTGTTTAATGCTGGTACAAGCTGCTTGTGATTGTAAGTAATAGGTGATGTGTTTAATGTTGGTACAAGCTGCTTGTGATTGTAAGTAATAGGTGATGTGTTTAATGTTGGTACAAGCTGCTTGTGATTTGTAAGTAATAGTTGATGTGTTTAATGCTGGTACAAGCTGCTTGTGATTGTAAGTAATAGTTGATGTGTTTAATGCTGGTACAAGCTGCTTGTGATTGTAAGTAATAGTTGATGTGTTTAATGCTGGTACAAGCTGCTTGTGATTGTAAGTAATAGGTGATGTGTTTAATGTTGGTACAAGCTGCTTGTGATTGTAAGTAATAGGTGATGTGTTTAATGCTGGTACAAGCTGCTTGTGATTGTAAGTAATAGGTGATGTGTTTAATGTTGGTACAAGCTGCTTGTGATTGTAAGTAATAGGTGATGTGTTTAATGTTGGTACAAGCTGCTTGTGATTGTAAGTAATAGGTGATGTGTTTAATGCTGGTACAAGCTGCTTGTGATTGTAAGTAATAGGTGATGTGTTTAATGTTGGTACAAGCTGCTTGTGATTGTAAGTAATAGGTGATGTGTTTAATGTTGGTACAAGCTGCTTGTGATTGTAAGTAATAGTTGATGTGTTTAATGCTGGTACAAGCTGCTTGTGATTGTAAGTAATAGTTGATGTGTTTAATGCTGGTACAAGCTGCTTGTGATTGTAAGTAATAGTTGATGTGTTTAATGCTGGTACAAGCTGCTTGTGATTGTAAGTAATAGGTGATGTGTTTAATGCTGGTACAAGCTGCTTGTGATTGTAAGTAATAGTTGATGTGTTTAATGCTGGTACAAGCTGCTTGTGATTGTAAGTAATAGGTGATGTGTTTAATGCTGGTACAAGCTGCTTGTGATTGTAAGTAATAGGTGATGTGTTTAATGCTGGTACAAGCTGCTTGTGGTTGTAAGTAATAGTTGATGTGTTTAATGCTGGTACAAGCTGCTTGTGGTTGTAAGTAATAGGTGATGTGTTTAATGTTGGTACAAGCTGCTTGTGGTTGTAAGTAATAGTTGATGTGTTTAATGCTGGTACAAGCTGCTTGTGGTTGTAAGTAATAGGTGATGTGTTTAATGTTGGTACAAGCTGCTTGTGATTGTAAGTAATAGTTGATGTGTTTAATGCTGGTACAAGCTGCTTGTGGTTGTAAGTAATAGGTGATGTGTTTAATGCTGGTACAAGCTGCTTGTGATTGTAAGTAATAGGTGATGTGTTTAATGCTGGTACAAGCTGCTTGTGATTGTAAGTAATAGGTGATGTGTTTAATGCTGGTACAAGCTGCTTGTGATTGTAAGTAATAGGTGATGTGTTTAATGTTGGTACAAGCTCATCTCTATCATTGTCATCCTTTTGATATCATACATGCTAATTCTCTTTATTCTCTATTTCAGGATTATGAATGTGTAAAGAATGCAGTTTAGAACTAGCTAGCAGGTATGTGTTGTTGCAGCATTTTAGGCAGACTCATGGGCATTTAAAGGCCCACTGAGAGCCACTACTAGCCACCACACAGTCTGATAGTTTATATATCAATGATGAAATATTAACATTGCAACACATGCCAATACGGCCGCTTTAGTTTATCCATCCATCCATCCATCCATTTTCTACCGCTTATTCCCCCCTTTGGGGTTGCGGGGGGCGCTGGCGCCTATCTCAGCTACAATCGGGCGGAAGGCGGGGTACACCCTGGACAAGTCGCCACCTCATCGCAGGGCCAACACAGATAGACGGACAACATTCACACACTAGGGACCATTTAGTGTTGCCAATCAACCTATCCCCAGGTGCATGTCTTTGGAGGTGGGAGGGGCCTATCCCCAGGTGCATGTCTTTGGAGCTGGGAGGGGCCTATCCCCAGGTGCATGTCTTTGGAGGTGGGAGGGGCCTATCCCCAGGTGCATGTCTTTGGAAGTGGGAGGAAGCCGGAGTACCCGGAGGGAACCCACGCATTCACGGGGAGAACATGCAAACTCCACACAGAAAGATCCCGAGTCTGGATTTGAACCCAGGACTGCAGGACCTTCGTATTGTGAGGCAGACGCACTAACCCCTCTACCACCGTGAAGCCCCGCTTTAGTTTAAGAAATTGCAATTTAAATTTTCCCGCAAAGTTTCCTGTTGAAAACGTCGCGGAATGATGACGCTTATGATGAGGCGTGCTTGTGACGTTATTGGTTGGAGCGGACATTTCAGCCCAGCACCACTGACGGCTAAAAGTCGTCTGTTTTCATCACATAATTACACAGTATTTTGGACATCTGTGTTGCTGAATCTTTTGCAATTTGTTCAATAAATAATGGAGACGTCAAAGAAGAATGCTGTTGGTGGAAAGTGGTGTATTGCAGCTGCCTTTAGCAACCGGAACACAGCCGGTGTTTCTTTGTTTTTTGTGAAGCTTTAACACAGAGCGGTCAAGCAAACATGTTTCTCTACGTCAACCAGCAAGTTTTTGGATGGGAAAATTGTGGTATTAAGTCGGCTCTTACCGGAGACTTCAGTGGATTGTGCGACCTCCCCCTGCAATTCAAAAAGGCAGCTGTGATCTTGGGTCCTCGGCTTCTCTCAGAAACACTGGCATTCACCGCAGCCAACAGACTTTCAGGTATGCCTTTATAATCTCACTAAAACACTATTAACACAATAAGCAGATAAGGGATTTTCCAGTAAATGTGTCTAATTACATCTAAAACGCTCCCACTGTCGCCGCCTGGAGCTGTCGCTTTTTTTTTTGTGCTTCACTCTAACTTTCCTCATCCAATAATCTTTCTTCCTCGCTCAAATCAATGGGGAAATTGTCGCTTTCTCGGTCCGAATAGCTCTCGCTGCTGGAGGCGATGATTGTAAACAATGTTCAGATGTGAGGAGCTCCACAACCCGTGACGTCACGCGCACATCGTCTGCTACTTCCGGTACAGGCAAGGCTTTTTTATTAGCGACCAAAAGTTGCGAACTTTATACTCGATGTTCTCTACTAAATCCTTCCAGCAAAAATATGGCAATATCGCGAAATGATGAAGTATGACACATAGAATGGACCTGCTATCCCGGTTTGAATAAGAACATCTCATTTCAGTAGGCCTTTAAGGGGCAGTCATCACTATCCATGTCCATATACAGATTGCCCATGGAGTAAGTTACTAAATCATACATACAAAGTTCATGGTAAACCTCAAACTCCCAAACCAGCAGAAGTAGTTACATTCAAGTGCCATGTGTGCACATGCAAAGACCTAACAACACAAATGGATTATTTTCAACACATAAATCAACATCTCAGGCGTAATGAAACGGTTTCATGTATGTTTTTGGGTTGCTGATTTAAAACAAATATATACGCTACGTTTAACACACACAACAATAGGAAACACAAGCAACATTCATCGATACATTTTAAAGCTAATGTTGTCAGCACAAGAGGTCCGGTGCAGGAGTCAGACAAATCTGAAGCTGGGCCAATAGAGTCTGTCGATACAGATCAGGAATTTGAAACACTTACATGTAGTTGTGATGATGCAACATAATTGAACCTGCAAATATCGATTAAACAGGGAATTGCTTGCATTTTATTGAAGTTAGAAAATATTGTTCATATTCTAAAGTCAGTTATTGATGACGTTCTTTCTGAATTTCACTACATGTTAAAGTCCTACTGAAAGCCACTACTAGCGACCACACAGTCTGATAGTTTATATATCAATGATGAAATATTAACATTGCAACACATGACAATACGGCCGCTTTAGTTTACTAAATTACAATTTTAAATTTCCCATGGAGTTTCCTGTTGAAAACGTCGCGGGATGATGACGCGTGTTTGTGATGTTATTGGTTGGAGGGGACATATTAGCCCTGCACCATTTATGGCGAAAAGTCATCTCTTTTCATCACACAATTACACAGTATTCTGGACATCTGTGTTGCTGAATCTTTTGCAATTTGTTCAATTAATATTGGAGAAGTCAAAGTAGAAAGATGAAGATGGGAAGCTTTTAGCCTTTAGCCACACAAACACACAGTGTTTCCTTGTTTAAAATTCCCGCAGGTGAAGCTTTACTAAGGATCAGAGCGCTCAAGTGAACATGGATCCCGACTACATGTCGACCGGCAGTTTTCGGTGAGAAAATTGTGGAAATAAGTCGCCTCTTACCGGAGATCAGTGGAGCCAGCGTCCTCCTGCAGCTGCCGTGACTTCTCTCAGAGACTCTGGCATCTAAACACCCGTGGCCACACCCCTCCGACTTTAAGGTAATATTTAACTCACTAAAAAACTAGCAACACAATAGGCAGATAAGGGATTTCCCAGAATTATCTTAGTAAATGTGTAAACTGCCCTCGCCGTTTTTTGTTTTTTTTCTAGGCCTTCACTCTAAATTTCCTCATCCACGAATCTTTCATCCTCGCTCAAATTAATGGGGAAATTGTCGCTCTCTCGGTCTGAATAGCTCTAGCTGCTGCTGGCTATGATTGAAAATAATGTTCAGATGTGAGGAGCCCTACAACCAGTGATGTCACGCGCACATCGTCTGCTACTTCCGGTACAGGCAAG
Organism: Nerophis ophidion; assembly: GCF_033978795.1. Taxonomy (NCBI): domain Eukaryota; kingdom Metazoa; phylum Chordata; class Actinopteri; order Syngnathiformes; family Syngnathidae; genus Nerophis; species Nerophis ophidion. Next base: position 29,116,500 of record NC_084639.1, on the reverse strand, counting down.
GCTTTTTTATTAACGACCTAAAGTTGCAAACTTTATCCTCGATGTTCTCTACTAAATCCTTTCAGCAAAAATATGGCAATATGGTGAAATGATCAAGTATGACACATAGAATGGACCTGCTATCCCCGTTTAAATAAGAACATCGCATTTCAGTAGGCCTTTAAGTACAGTATCTAGGCCTGTCAAAAAAGCTTTAGTTTACGATGTATTTCAGCATCATACACTACAATTTCGAGAGTCACTAACTGATGAGCTGTCCACTATCCTATGCAAATCTAATCAATTAGGCGTATGTATATATATATATATATATATATATATATGTATATTTTTATATTTATATATATATATATGTATATTTACATATATAATATATATATTTATATATATGTATATTTATATATATTCATATTTATACTTACTTTATGGTTGTGTGCCCTACTCAGAAATGTGTCAAAGATGCTATGCTCTAGTCTTCAGAAGCTGTATTGGTTTATCTAATTTTCTTTACACAGTCTCATCAACTTGTCCCCCCTCCCTGTTCCACTGTTGCACCAATATTTAGCTAAATTCTGTTTTGATTTTTCCCCCCTGCTTTAGTGTGACAACATTGACATCAGGAGGGAGTGCATCCTGAGAAGCCGTGTTGTCTATCTCAAAGAAGATCCAGACACTTTGTTCAATGAATATCTGGTAAGTTAATAGTTTTTGTTACTCAGTAGCATGAAATAGTGTTACCCATTCTTATTTACATATATTGCGGTCCTTTGAGCTCAACACACTACAACTCTTTGACTAACTGGCATTTTGTAAACAATGGGGCTCATTGAATTTAAAATGTTTGTTTGAAATCACTGGTAGGTGCAAGAAAAGACAGAGTCAGAGTCTACTAAGCTGGTAGTGGCGAACGGGCAGAGGCTCTGTGGAGTAAAACAGCTATTTCTGTCCCACAGGTCCATCTCTATCGAGATGTGGTTGCCTAAAGCAGTGGTCCCCAACTTTTTTGTATCCGCGGACCGGTCAACGCTTAATCATTTGTTTTTGTTTTTTCGTCTTTGTCATGAAAAAGGGAGGTTTTTGTCATGAAAAAGGGAGGTTTTTGTGGTTGGTGCACTAATTGTAAGTGTATATTGTGTTTTTTATGTTGATTTAATTTTTAAAAAATGTAACTTTTTTTTTTTTTTTAATAAAAAATTCTTCTGCGGCCACGGTGGTTGGGGACCACTGGCCTGAAGGATGCTGTTGCAGCAATTGCATTATGTTCATGGCTGCTTGCTGAAGTTATTTACGGGCCAATTGCAAACATTATATTATTATTATTATTATTTTATATATACGGTTAACTTTCCAATCACGTTTAATTCGTGATACATAAATGATTGATTTGACAAGCAATGAGGACTTTAAAAAAAAAGCTAACTCATTTTCTGCTAGCGGTGTTCAGGATGTTACTTAACACAAGTGTTCTGTTTTTGTGTGGTTGTTCAGGCCTCCGCCACTGAGGATGCAGAAAGGGACATTGCCCTCACAGTCATGGGGTTAAACATCATCCATGGAGATGGCGATAGGCAGCCAGAGGATGTTGGAATTGTTATCGAAGGCATCAAAGTCCTAAGCAACATGGACACCCTCATCATGGGGATCATAATGATGTTTGGGGCTCATCTATGCCCTTCATCTAAGTGTTCCAGACAACCTCAAGTACACATTTGAGTTTTCCAGAAGATCCTGATGAACCTGGATGGTCACAAACTGAACACAAAGATACAGAAGCTGAAAATCAACTTTTTTACGTGAGAGGTGAACACTTCTTGACAAAGTTCATCATCGGATCTTTATTTTTGGCTGTATTTGTTTGCCTTCATTTTCACCCCATTTAAAGACAATCTATGACCTACAACATTTTGAACTTGAGAATTGGACCTAACTTTACCTCCCCCTTTTATCTCTGAGTGTGACTATCCTGCACACTTCTCACATCCATTTCTCTCCTCCGTTTCATCACTCGACCCTGGATAAATGGATTAAGTTTGATTCAAGACTTTGGAATTTTATTTTGTATTTTTTGAATAACTGGTACTGTTCTCATGTTTTGTTTATACTTGCTTACATTCAAATGATATTTGCTGCTAGCTTCCCATTAATATCAGATTCCTGATCTGTGAATGTTAAGTTTTTCTTATTTATTTTTGTTTTGATCCATGTTGTTTTCTTTTCTTTAACTCTAGTACATTGGGGCTAATGGCTGCATTAGCACACTTGTGCAGGACTCAAATGTGTTTTTGCACTTTCCTTTGTGGCGCTGAGTGTTAATTTTACACCACTTTAAGGTATTTTGGAGAACTGTTTCTCGTAAAGTTTTCCTCGAGTTATTTAAGAAAAGGTAAAACTGTTTCTTGGTGTTTTATATCTGGGCTTTCTATCAAGTCCATTTGACATATTTGTTAATATAACACTAAGTTATTAGTCTGTGTTGCTACGCAAATCTGACATTGGTCTTTATGTCAAATTGACTTCTTGATGGGGTTTTTTCACCGAAACTCAACATTTTGGTTTGTGTTTTCAAGTCACTTTGACATCCTGTGGTGTTATATTCAAGATTGTTGAATTAAGGATTATTCTACATTAAAAATACCAACCAGGTTTTGTCTGATGTGTTTTATGGGATCAAGGGGGATTTTTAGCTTGCTTCATTTCCAAACAATTTTGAATTGGGCACATATAAATCAATTTCGCTTAATAACCTAAATAATTTCATTTTAGCTGTATTTGTAAAAAATGAGTCTGACAAATGTAAATCATTTTCGCTTAGTTATTGCAATAATTTCATTTTGGCCTTATTTGCTAAAAATTGTTATCGTGTTGTGAGAATGAGTTGGGGCAACATGTATTTGTTGGATGGAAATCCTGCCCTCATTTTAATTGAGTTCATCAAATGAGTCATTTTTTGGAGTGTGTGTGAAATAATTGGGAAGCAATAACATTTGTGTAAGTCTAAGTCTAACTCCCCGACACATTCTCCTATATAAGAAGTACATCTCATGCCCGCCTGCTCCTATATAAGAAGTACTTCTCATGCCCGCCTGCTCCTATATAAGAAGTACTTCTCATGCCCGCCTGCTCCTATATAAGAAGTACTTCTCATGCCCGCCTGCTCCTATATAAGAAGTACTTCTCATGCCCGCCTGCTCCTATATAAGAAGTACTTCTCATGCCCGCCTGCTCCTATATAAGAAGTACTTCTCATGCCCGCCTGCTCCTATATAAGAAGTACTTCTCATGCCCGCCTGCTCCTATATAAGAAGTACTTCTCATGCCCGCCTGCTCCTATATAAGAAGTACTTCTCATGCCCGCCTGCTCCTATATAAGAAGTACTTCTCATGCCCGCCTGCTCCTATATAAGAAGTACTTCTCATGCCCGCCTGCTCCTATATAAGAAGTACTTCTCATGCCCGCCTGCTCCTATATAAGAAGTACTTCTCATGCCCGCCTGCTCCTATATAAGAAGCACAGAGTGGGAATGCTGTCCAGGTTCTAGCCCGCCTTCCGCACAAGTGCAGCTGGGATAGGCTCCAGCCACCCCCACAACCTCGGGAGGGACAAGCGGTAGAAAATGGATGGATGCTCTAATGATTATACAATTGTATTTCATGTATGCAAGCATGTTGTAGCACAAGCAATATGTGCGCCATTCACACTCACCCCATGGTTGTAGATCACTAGACTATGTCACTAGACCATATCACTAGAGTAGTGGTTCTCAAATGGAGGTACGTGTACCCCTGGGGGTACTTGAAGGTATGCCAAGGGGTACGTGAGATTTTTTTTAAATATTCTAAAAATAGCAACAATTCAAAAATCCTTTATAAATATATTTATTGAATAATACTTCAACAAAATATGAATGTAAGTTCATAAAGTGTGAAAAGAAATACAACAATGCAATATTCAGTGTTGACAGCTAGATTTTCTGTGGACATGTTCCATAAATATTGATGTTAAAGATTTATATTTTTGTGAAGAAATGTTTAGAAGTAAGTTGATGAATCCAGATGGATCTCTATTACAATCCCCAAAGAGGGCACTTTAAGTTGATGATTACTTCTATGTGGAGAAATCTGCATTTATCATTGAATCACTTGTGGCCCTGCTATGAAGTGGCGACTTGTCCAGGGTGTACGCTGCCTTCCGCTCGATTGTACCTGAGAGAGCCTCCAGCGCGGCCCCGAAGGGAATAAGCGGTAAAAAATGAATGGATGAATCACTTATTTTTCAACAAGTTTTTAGATAATTTTATATCTTCTTTTCCAAATAGATCAAAAAAGACCACTACAAATGAGCAATATTTTGCACTGTTATACAATTTAATAAATCAGAAACTGATGACATAGTGCTGTATTTTACTTCTTTATCTCTTTTTTTCAACCAAAATTGCTTTGCTCTGATTAGGGGGTACTTGAATCAAAAATATGTTCACGGGGGGTACATCACTGAAAAAAGGTTGCGAACCACTGCACCAGACTACATCACTAGACTATGTCACTAGTTTATGTTACCAGACAAGATCACTAGACAATGTTACTACACTAGATCACTAAAATCTCCCTAGACTATGTCATTAGACCACATCATTGACTATGTCCCAAGACAATGTCACTAGACTACATCACCAGACTATGTCACGAGACCACGTCACTAGACTAGATCACTTGTCTATGTCACTACACCAGATTACTAGATTGTCAATAGAACACGTCACTAGACTGTCACTTTACCAAATTACTAGATTATGTCACTAGATTGTGTCAACAGACCACATCAATAGACCGTCACTACACTACGTCACTAGATTATGTCACTAGAGTACCTCACTAGATTATTTCACCAAACTAATTCACTAGGTTATGTTACCAGACCAGATCACTATACTGTCCATAGACTATGTCACTATACCAGATAATAAAGTATATCCCCAGACAGTGTCACAAGACTACATTCCTAGACTGTCTTTAAAGTATGTCTGATTCTGATCACACCACGTAACTAGACTAGATCATGTGTCTAGATCACTAGACTATGTCACTACAACAATGTGACCTCGGACTACGTTAAGGTAACGTGTGGAGTTCCCCAGGGTTCGGTCCTTGGCCCTGCACTCTTCAGCATCTACATGCTGCCGCTAGGTGACATCATACGCAAATACGGTGTTAGCTTTCACTGTTATGCTGATGACACCCAACTCTACATGCCCCTAAAGCTGACCAACACGCCGGATTGTAGTCAGCTGGAGGCGTGTCTTAATGAAATTAAACAATGGATGTCCGCTAACTTTTTGCAACTCAACGCCAAAAAAACGGAAATGCTGATTATCGGTCCTGCTAGACACCGAACTCTATTTAATAATACAACTCTAACATTTGACAACCAAACAATTAAACAAGGCGACACGGTAAAGAATCTGGGTATTATCTTTGAGCCAACTCTCTCCTTTGAGGCACACATTAAAAGCGTTACTAAAACGGCCTTCTTTCATATCCGCAATATCGCTAAAATTCGCTCCATTCTGTCCACTAAAGACGCTGAGATCATTATCCATGCGTTTGTTACGTCTCGCCTCGAATACTGTAACGTATTATTTTCGGGTCTCCCCATGTCTAGCATTAAAAGATTACAGTTGGTACAAAATGCGGCTGCTAGACTTTTGACAAGAACAAGAAAGTTTGATCACATTACGCCTGTACTGTATATACCTTTATATACATATATACATACATATATACCTATACTGTATATACCTTTATATACATATATACATACATATATACCTATACTGTATATACCTTTATATACATATATACATACATATATACCTATACTGGCTCACCTGCACTGGCTTCCTGTGCACTTAAGATGTGACTTTAAGGTTTTACTACTTACGTATAAAATACTACACGGTCTAGCTCCATCCTATCTTGCCGATTGTATTGTACCATATGTCCCGGCAAGAAATCTGCGTTCAAAGGACTCCGGCTTATTAGTGATCCCCAAAGCCCAAAAAAAGTCTGCGGGCTATAGAGCTTTTTCATTTCGGGCTCCAGTACTCTGGAATGCCCTCCCGGTAACAGTTTGAGATGCTACCTCAGTAGAAGCATTTAAGTCTCACCTTAAAACTCATTTGTATACTCTAGCCTTTAAATAGACTCCCTTTTTAGACCAGTTGATCTGCCGTTTCTTTTCTTTTTCTTCTATGTCCCACTCTCCTTTGTGGAGGGAGTCCGGTCCGATCCGGTGGCCATGTACTGCTCGCCTGTGTATCGGCTGGGGACATCTCTGTGCTGCTGATCAGCCTCCGTTTGGGATGGTTTCCTGCTGGCTCCGCTGTGAACGGGACTCTCGCTGCTGTTTTGGATCCGCTTTGGACTGGACTCTCGCGACTGTGTTGGATCCATTATGGATTGATCTTTCACAGTATCATGTTCTCATATGTTCTCATATGTTCTCATAGTCATCAGTATCATCAGTATCACAGTATCATGTTCTCATAGTCATCATTGTCACCGACGTCCCACTGGGTGTGAGTTTTCCTTGCCCTTATGTGGGCCTACTGAGGATGTCGTAGTGGTTTGTGCAGCCCTTTGAGACACTAGTGATTTAGGGCTATATAAGTAAACATTGATTGATTGATTAATACACTAGGTTACTAGACTAGGTCACTAGATTATATCAATAGACCACATCAATAGACTGTCACTACACTACGTCACTAGACTATGTCACTAAAGTACCTCACTAAATTATTTCACTAAACTATGTTACTAGACTATGTCACCAGACTAGATCACTAGACTATGTCACTGGATTATGTTACCAGACCAAATCACTAGACTATGTTACTAGACTAGATCATTAGACTGTCCCTAGACTATGTCACTAGACCAGATCATAGACAATGTCCCCAGACTATGTCTCTAGACCACGTCATGAGACTAGATCGCTATGTCACTACGATAGATTACTGGATTATGTAACTAGATTATGTCAGTAGACCACACCACTAGACTTTTACGACACTACGTCACTAGACCATGTCACAGGAGTACGTCAGTGTTCACTAAACTCAGTCACTATACTATGTCACCAGACTAGTTCACTAGACTATGTTACTATATTATGTTACCAGACCAAATCACTAGACTGTCCCTGGACTATGTCACTAGACCAGATCACAGCCTATGTTCCCAGACAATGTCACTAGACTACATTATAAAACTAGTATTAGGTCAATAGACCACATCAATAGACAGTCACTAGACTATGTCACTAGAGTACGTCATTAGATTATTTCACTAAAGTCTGTCACTAGACTATGACACCAGACTAGATCACTAAACTACATCACTAGATTATATTACCAGATCAGATTACTAGACTGTCATGAGACCAGATCACTAGACTGTATTACTAGACTAGATCACTACACTGTCCATAGACTATGTCACTCGACCAGATCATAGAGTATATCGCCAGACAATGTCACAAGACTACATCCCTAGACTACATAACCAGACTAGATCACTAGACTATGTCACTAGACCAAGTCACTAGACTAGGTCATAAGACTAGATCACTGGACTATGTCACTACACCAGATACCTAGACTACGTCACTAGACTAGAGCACTACACTGGATTACTAGATTATGTCAATAGACCACATCACTAGACGGTCACTACACTACGTCACTATACTAGAGCACTAGACTATCACTACACTATGTCATTAGACTAGAGCAGTGGTTCTCAAATGGGGGTACGCGTACCCCTGGGGGTACTTGAAGGTATGCCAAGGGGTAATTGAGATTTTTTTTAAATATTCTAAAAATAGCAACAGTTTAAAAATCCTTTATAAATATATTTATTGAATAATACTTCAACAAAATATGAATGTAAGTTCATAAAGTGTGAAAAGAAATGCAACAATGCAATATTCAGTGTTGACAGCTAGATTTTTTGTGGACATGTTCCATAAATATTGATGTTAAAGATTTCTATTTTTGTGAAGAAATGTTTAGAAGTAAGTTGATGAATCCATATGGATCTCTATTACAATCCCCAAAGAGGACACTTTAACTTGATGATTAGAAATCTTTATTTATAATTGAATCACTTGTTTATTTTTCAACAAATTTTTAGTTATTTTTATATCTTTTTTTCCCAAATAGTTGAAGAAAGACCACTACAAATGAGCAATATTTTGCACTGTTATACAATTTAATAAATCAGAAACT
>NC_084639.1:28995712-29103212 GCF_033978795.1 Nerophis ophidion | reverse complement strand
ATGCTGGGAGACTTGGTGTTGGCCCAGTGCATGCTGGGACACGCAGCCCTCCTACACAGGCAGTGTGGAGAGAATGTGTCACATGTTGGGCATGCTGGATTGCGCAACAGAAGATGTTTTGGATCGTTTATGTGGATGGAGGTAGAACGTTGCTTTTCTTCCTGCATTCACACATTCATACAGTTATAAACCATTTTACAAATCAATGAAAAGTGTTCTCAAAATGGGCCGGTAATAAAGTTCATATGGACCAAATTTCATGCTGAAATAAACATGACATCATGCTCAATCTTCTCAGGACATTTAAAGTCCTACTGAAATGAGATGTTCTTATTTAAACAGGGATAGCAGGTCCATTCTATGTGTCATACTTCATCATTTCACCATAATGCCATTTTTTGCTGAAAGGATTTAGTAGAGAACATCCACGATGAAGTTCGCAACTTTTGGTCGCTAATAAAAAAGCCTTGCCTGTACCGGAAGTAGCAGACGATGTGCACGTGACGTCACGGGTTGAAGGGTTCCTCACATTGTTTATAATCATATCACCAAGCAGCAAGAGCGATTCGGACAGAGAAAGCGACAATTTCCCCATTAATCTGAGCAAGGATGAAAGATTTGTGGGTGAGGAAAGCGAGAGTGAAGGACTAGAAAAAAAAAAGACAGGGCAGTGGGAGCGATTCAGATGTTATTAGATACATTTACTAGGATAATTCTGGAAAATCCCTTGTCTGCTTATTGTGTTACTAGTGTTGTAGTGAGATTATACTGTCGTACCTGAAAATCGGAGGGGTGTGGCCACGGGTGTGGTGACCGCCAGTGTCTCTGAGGGAAGCCACACAGCTACCTCTTTGACAGGTGTACGAGGAAGGACGCAAGCGCCGCTCATGCCTACGGTAAGAGCCGACTTATTTCCACAATTTTCTCACCGAAACCTGCCGGTTGACATGTGGTCGGGAACCATGTTCGCTTGACCGCTCTGTTCCATAGTAAAGCTTCACCTTTGTGAATGTAAACACGGAAACACCGGCTGTGTTTGTGTTGCTAAAGGCAGTTGCAATACACCGCTTCCCACCTACATCGTTCTTCTTTGACGTCTCCATTATTAATTGAACAAATTGCAAAAGATTCAGCAACACAGATGTCCAGAATACTGTGTAAATATGTGATTAAAGCAGACTACTTATAGCTGGGATCGGGCTGGAAAAAAATGTCCGCTACAATTCAAGACGTCACGCGCACGCGTCATCATACCGACGTTTTCAACAGGACACTTTGCGCGAAATTTAAAATTGCAATTTAGTAAACTAAAAAGGCCCTATTGACATGTGTTGCAATGTCGGTAGTAGTGGGTTTCAGTAGGCCTTTAATCAATCACAAATGTTGGAGTTGTCTTCCAAGATGTTTGGTCTCTTCATCACTTTAGACCACTCACATCCAGTCTACTGATCCAGTCTACTGATCCAGGCTAGTCATCTAGTCTACTGATGCAGTCTAGTCATCTAGTCTACTGACCCAGTCTACTGATGCAGTCTAGTCATCTAGTCTACTGATCCAGTCTAGTCATCTAGTCTACTGATGTAGTATACTGATGCAGTCTAGTCATCTAGTCTACTGATCCAGTCTACTGATCCAGGCTAGTCATCTAGTCTACTGATCCAGTCAAGACATCTAGTGTACTGATCCAGTCTAGTCATCTAGTCTACAGATGTAGTATACTGATGCAGTCTAGTCATCTAGTCTACTGATGTAGTATACTGATCCAGTCTAGTCACCTAGTCTACTGATGTAGTATACTGATCCAGTCTAGTCATCTAGTCTATTGATGTTGTCTCGTGATCTAGTCTATAGATGTAGTCTAGTGATCCAGTCTAGTCATCTAGTCTATTGATGTAGTCTCATGATCCAGTCTAGTCATCTAGTCTATTGATGTAGTCTAGTGATCCAGTCTAGTCATCTAGTCTATTGATGTAGCCTAATGATCCAGTCTAGTCATCTAGTCTACTGATATAGTCTCGTGATCCAGTCTAGTCACATAGTCTATTGATGTAGTCTAGTGATCCAGTCTAGTCATATAGTCTACTGATGTAGTCTAGTGTTGCAGTCTAGTCATCTAGTCTACTAATCTGGTCTCATGACATAGTCTAGTGATCTGGTCTGGTAACATAATCTAAGGATCTAGTCCAGTGACAGACTTTAGAGACATCCTCTATTGACATAGTCTTGTGACATATGTAGAACGAGTCTAGTGATGTGGTCTAATGACATACTCTAGTGAAGGGGTCCACAATGCGGGCACCAGGTCGCCCGTAAGGACCAGATGAGTCGCCCGCGGGCCTGTTCTAAAAATAGCTCAAATAGCAGCACTTACCAGTGAGCTGCCTCTATTTTTTAAATTCTATTTATTCATTAGCAAGCTGGTCTCGCTTTGCTCGACATTTTTAATTGTAAGAGAGACAAAACTCAAATAGAATTTGAAAATTGCATAGAATAATTTCGCCACACCTAGTGTGTGTGTGACAATCATTGCTACTTTAACTTTAAAATCCAAGAAAATATTCAAAAGACTTGGTCTTCACTTGTTTAAATAAATTAATTTTTTTTTTTCTTTGCTTCTTTTAACTTTCAGAAAGACAATTTTAGAGAAAAAAAATACAACCTTAAAAATGATTTTAGGATTTTTGAACACATATACCTTTTTACCTTTTTAAATTCCTTCTGCTTCTTTCCTGACAATTTAAATCAATGTTCAAGTATTTTTTACATTTTTATTGTAAAGAATAATAAATACATTTTAATTTAATTCTTCATTTTAGCTTCTGTTTATTCAACGAAAAATATCTGTGAAATATTTCTTCAAACTTATTATGATTAAAATTCAAAAAAATTATTCTGGAAAATTGAGAAAATCTGTGCAATCAAATATAAATCTTATTTCAAAATCTTATGAATTTCTTTTAAAATTTTAGTCCTGGAAAATCTAGAAGAAATAATGATTTGTCTTTGTTAGAAATATAGCTTTTGTCCAATTTGTTATATATTCTAACAAAGTGCAGATTGGATTTTAAACTATTTAAAACATGTCATCAAAATTCTAAAATTAATCTTTATCAGGAAAAATTACTAATGATGTTCCGTAATTATTATTATTATTTTTTTCCAAAAAGATTCGAATTAGCTAGTTTTTCTCTTCACTTTCTTCGGTTGAACATTAAATTATAAAGAGTCGAAATTGAAGATAAGCTATGTTTCAAAATTTAATTTTCATTTTTTTCGTGTTTTCTCCTCTTTTAAACTGTTCAATTAAGTGTTCTTTTCATCATTTATTCTCTACAAAAAACCTTCCATAAAAGGAAAAAAATGTACGACGGAATGACAGACAGAGATACCCATTATATGTATATATAGATATATCTATATATATATACATATATATATCTATATATACATATATATAGATATATATATGTGTATATATATATAGATATATATATATATATATATAGATATATATGTGTATATATATATATATATATATATATATATATATATGTATATATATATATATATATATATATATATGTCTTGATTGGATTATCCAGAGAATAGTGCTCGATACCGTGGTAGAGCGCAATATGTAGGTGTGGGAAAAATCACAAGACTACTTCATCTCTACAGAACTGTTTCATGAGGGGTTCCCTCAATCATCAGGAGATTTTCCCACACCTACATATATATATCTATATCTATATCTATCTATATATATATATATATATATATATATATATAGAATATATATATATATATATATACATCTATATATATATATATATATATATCTATATATATAGATATATATATATATATATAGATATATATATATATATATCCGGCGTACATTTTTTTCCTTTTACGGAAGTTTTTTTGTATATTATATATATATATTTATAATTTAATAAATGAATCTATATATCTATATATATATCTATATATATATATATATATATATATATGTAGATTCATTTATTAAAGGTAAATTGAGCAAATTGTCTATTTGTGGCAATTTATTTAAGTGTGTATCAAACTGGTAGCCCTTCGCATTAATCAGTACCCAAGAAGTAGCTCCTGATTTCAAAAAGGTTGGTGACCCCTGCTCTAGTGACATAGTCTAGTAATCCATCCATCCATCCATGCATTTTCTACCGCTTATTCCCTTCGGGGTCGCTGGAGCCTATCTCAGTTGCATTCAGGCGGAAGGCGGGGTACACCTATGGTCTAGTAATCTGGTCTAGTGACAGTCTAGTGATCTAGTCTAGTGATGTAGTCTATGGACATAGAGTATGATCTGGTCTAGTGACAGTCCAGTGACATAGTCTGGTGATGTAGTCTCGTGACTTATTCTTGTGTATTAGTCTAGTGACATAATATATTAGCATGACGTAGTCTGGTGATCTGGCCTTGTGACATAATATAATGACGTAGTCTATTGGCCTGGTCTAGTGACGTAGTCTAATTATGCAGTCTAGTGACATACTCGATTGAGCTGGTCTAGTGACAGTCTGGTGATCTACAAGTATGAGTATCTGTTCTAGTTACATAGTCTAGTGATCCGGTCTAGTGACATTATCTAGTGATGTAGTCTAGTTATGTAGCGTAGTATCATGTTGAATGACATAGTCTAGTGATTTAGTCTAGAGACATAGTCTAGGGATGTAGACTCTTGACATAGTCTAGTAATTTGGTCTAGTTACACAATCTATTGACGTAGTTTAGCAATCTAGTCTTGTGACGTAGCCCAGTGATATAGTCTATGGATTTAATCTCATGATATAGTCTCGCGACATAATTTATTGATGTAGTGTAGTGACATATTGTCAGGATCCAGTCTCATGATGTAGTCTAGTGACGCAGTTTAGTGATCTAGTCTAGTGACATGGTGTAGTGATCTAGTCTCATGACACAGTCTAATGACATACTGTAATGGTCTGGTCTAGTGACCTGAGCTAGTAACATAGTCTAGTGATCTCAACAGTTGACATAGTCTTGTAATCCAGTCTAGTGACATAATCTATCGAGGTAGTCCAGAGCTACGGTGTGTATAGAGAAAGTGTGGCCAAGTCAATTCCAAAGTTGGTGTGAAAACGGCACCCTGACCAAGTAGGACCTCCTAAAGGATTGGTCAAAAGCCCCTCACGTGACGACATATGGCGAGTTGGCCATACTCTCCCAATACACGCCTCTGACGTAGTCAAGTGATCCAGTCTACTGAACAGGTCTTGAGACTCTGTCTAGTGATCTAGTCGAGTGACATTGTCTAGCGATCTAGTCATTGCCATGACCACTCCCATTACTGCTACATTACACCACTATTACCATTACCACTAGCATCATCACTACCATTACATTACAATTACCATTACCACTATCATTACTATTACCATTAATGTTACCATTACAAATAGTATTACCGCTGTTACTACTATTACCATTACCACTAACACAGATCATTATTACCACCCCTATTACATCATCACTATCATTATCCTTACTACTATTGTTACCATTACTATTACTACTTATATTACCGTTACCACTTTTTTTTTATCATTACCACAACTACTACCAGAACTATTACTGCTAGCATATCATTACAACTACCATTACCAATACTATTACCATTACCACGACTACAAACATTATTATCACCAGTACCACTATCATTGCCATTACCACAACTATTACCATTACACTACTATGACTGCTATAATATCATTACAACTACCATCACCTCTAAATAACCACTACTATTAATACGACCATTACCACTACTACAGCTATTACCATGACATTAACACTATCATTGCCATTAACAGTACCACTACTATTTCAACAACCGTTACTATTACTGTATACCATTACCACTACTATTGCCAATACTGGTATTAACATCATTAACACTACCACTATTATTGCCACTATCATTACAATTACTACTGTTATTACCGATTGTAGCTGAGATAGGCGCCAGCGCCCCCCGCGACTCCAAAAGGGAATAAGCGGTAGAAAATGGATGGATGACCAGTAACACTACTACTACCATTACTGCTACATTACAACCATTCGCCACCACTATTACCATCACCACTATCATTACAACTACTATAACCACTATCATTATTAGTACTACTATTATCATTACCACTACTATATATTTACAAAGGCCATTACCTCTACTATCATTACAATGACCATTACCACTATCATTGCCATCACTGCTATTTCCATTACTATTAATGCTACCATTACCACGCCTAATACCACTATTGTTACCATTAACATTACCACTACCACTACTTTTACAATTAACACTATTATTACCACTACCATTACCACTACTATTACTGCTACCATATCATTACCACTACATCAATGATTACTACCACCACAGCCACTACAATGTACATTACCATTACTCTTAATGCTACTATTACCATTACCACTACTACTACTACTGTTAACATGAAATATTACACAACTGCTAACATATCTGCTACATTGCAACCATTATTGACACCACTATTACTATTACAACTAACAATATTATTTTCACTATTACTATTACTATTACACCGCATGACCTCAGAATCATCTCCTCCACAGCACATTACCATGGCAACGTGACTGTGAGCGGAGCAAGGGTTGAAGAACACAATGGTGACAAAGGTAAAGAAGAACATGCAGAATACTGACTCCTGATTGGCTGGTTAAGACCACAGCTCAGTCAGACCTGCTGAGTCTCTAATGGGTGGAATTGAGCAGCTTCACAGTACGACAACAGCTCACCTGGCCCCACAAGCAGGTTGGAAACACAACACCAGATAATTACTGCACAAAGCACAACATTCCATTGTTCAAAGAACAAGAAAGTAAGCTTTTCTTTGCTCCACTTCAGTTGAAAAACTGCATTTTCATGTGAAGCGCATCACTTTTCTTCTTGCAAGAGGACGGGACGTCAAAACTTGCCACTATGACACGGCTACTCATCACTAGCATGCTAACCATAGCAGCTCGTGAGTCTCCACTCCTGTTGGGGCAATGCTTTCAGCCAAATGGAAGGTGTTAGAACACAAGTGTCCCAAGAGCTGCTCATTGTTCAAGAAAGACTATTGGAAAAAAAAACCCATCAAAAAGTGTGAAAAAAGAGCAGACAGGTGAAGGTTGCAATGGTGACTCTAACAACAGCAAGCTGCCGTGCAGTCGGCTTTTTCTTTAAAACTCTCATTGCTCAAAAAATATTCATCAATCAAGGCCTTTATTATTAGTCAACGAATGAAATAAATATTGTTAATTATTGACCTGTTCAAGGCTGCAAGTACTTCACATCATATACAATACTTTGAAATATTTGGGGGTGGAAATATTGCATATTTTCTGTTTGTTATAAAAAAATATACATATCATTTTTTAAATTCAAAACGTAAAATCGACGGATTGATCTGAGGTGTTAAAAGTCAAAACAACTTTTTAAAACTATATTTTAGAGTGTTTTGATCTCTGGGATTGTATTTTTGAAAACTGTCATTGCTTAGAGTCAACAATGAATAATGTATTCAAATCAATGGTGTTGTGGATTTTTGAGGGATGTAAGGCTCCAATGACTTCACATCAACAACTGGACTTGGAGGAAACTACAGCATATTTTGTGTTTTTGCCATAAAAAACATGGTTTTCTTTGACAAAAAGGGCAAAAGAAATAAATGAAATTTTTTTTTTTCAAATTTATCAACAGATAGAAGTTGATCTCAAGAGTTAAGCGTTGAATAATAAAAAAAACAATAATATGACTTATTTTTACATGTTTTATGGCTGGAGGCCCCCCTCCCCCATGGCTGTTTGAGAGCAGGGAGGTCAAAGGGCAGTGATGCCGCCATCAGAGGGCCAATAATCAATCACTTTATTTTCACTATGCATGACATACATTCTTTTAAGTCATTTTACACTCAAAACTTTACGTTTACAACATTTTACTGTCAACCATAGTGTTTTCTTTATTTTTTTTTTATAACATTTTACACTAAATCTAAAAAAAGTACCTCTGTTTTTTTGGGGGGGGTTTAGGGAAAAATCTGGCAGCTTAGTTGGCAGAATGTTTGTGTTGAATGTACATTGTTTTTTACAACATGATGTTCATGGAAAAACTCTACACCTTCTTCTTTTATTCTGCCAACTTAGCTGCCACTTTTTCTAGCGTAAAAAACATTTACAGTAATACACCCTTATATACAAGATTTTACAGCTCAGTCAACACAATTTTAAGGCAAAAAACAGTAGGGTTTTTTTTGACGTAAAATTGATTGTCATTTTACGAATTTGATGGGTAGTTTGCTGTAAAGTGAAGTATTTTTATTTAGACAAAACATATTTGCAAAGTATGATAATATCGTGTAATATTTGTTGCAACATTGGATACTATTAAAGTTGCAAATGTATGCAATTTCCAGCAGTACATATATTTGTTGTGTCCGACTGAAACAAATGTGGTAAAATATGAAGTAGTTAAAAGGATTGACTTTGGCACCTGTGTGTCGAACACTGGAAGACGTTTAGAAGTTGCTAGCTTTGGCATTGCTGCAAGAAGATGAAAGGTAGGAACGCTACCTACCTTTGCAAATAAACACATGTTGTACCTCATGTAGCTTGTGGAAGAAGAGGTAGCAGGTGAGAGGAAGGGGGCGTGACCAAGAGCATGTGTTTGCAGAGGGGGCGGAGTCTCCTCACCTGACCTGCTGCTCTGGAGCGCTCGAAGGGCCCGGGCCAGCTCCTTGAAGCCCTCCAAGTTCTTGTCATTCTGACTGTACAAGAGAATCTTCTTGGCGTCTGAGAAGAGGCGAGAGACTCTGCGGAGGCAAAGATGTGCGAGTGATGAATAGAAGTTGTGGCGGGGAAACGGGCAAGTGGGGCTCACATAGAGTCGTTGAAATTGCCCACCACGCCCGGAGACTCTCCTGGCGTCGGGCTGCGGAAGCAGGGATTGTTGGCGTTGCAGAGGATGCCCTGTATCCATGGCAACGTGCCGGCTGAGGGCATGGCCTTGTTGGGAAAATGACCTGTGGACAGGAACAGGAAGTTGTCCATGTTGGCATGCAAAGTCAAGAGGGTCAGAGGGGCTTCACTTAATCATGTGCCAGGGCAAGGGGGCGGAGCCAGTGACCTTGACCCTGATGACTGTGTGAACACCACGCAATCAGAACCTTTAGAAGCCAACTGGACTGCTCGTTATCACGCCGCGATTAGATAAGACAACAACACCCATCTTCTCCTCCATGCCTGTCTTTCAACACTAGCAAGGTTGTCACACACTACTCTACAAACACATACAACTTAGACTGGGAACACACACTACTTTTAATACAGAAACACATACAACTTAGACTGGGAACACACACAACTTTTAATACAGAAACACATACAACTTATACTGGGAACACACACAACATTTAATACAGAAACACATACAACTTTTAATATAAAACACATACAACTTAGACTGGAAACATGTAGAACTTTTAATAGAACACATAGAACATTTTTTATTGCAACACAATAGAGTAGGGATAGAAACACATAGAACTTATACTAAAAAAAACAATAGAGTAGTGATAGAAACTATATAATAGAAAATATATAATGGAAACAAGTAAGTACTGATAGAAAGACATAGAACATAAAATAAAAAGACAGAAGTTGGGCTGGAAAGACATAGTACTTATAATAAAAAGACAGAAGTTGGGCTAGGAAGACATAGAACTTATAGTAAAAAGACAGAAGTTGGGCTAGAAAGACATAGGACTTATAGTAAAAAGACAGAGGTTGGGCTAGGAAGACATAGAACTTATAGTAAAAAGACAGAAGTTGGGCTAGAAAGACATAGGACTTATAGTAAAAAGACAGAGGTTGGGCTAGGAAGACATAGAACTTATAGTAAAAAGACAGAAGTTGGGCTAGAAAGACATAGAACTTATAGTAAAAAGACAGAAGTTGGGCTAGAAAGACATAGAACTTATAGTAAAAAGACAGAAGTTGGGCTAGGAAGACATAGAACTTATAGTAAAGAGACAGAAGTTGGGCTACAAAGACATATAACTTACAGTAAAAAGACAGAAGTTGGGCTAGAAAGACATAGGACGTATAGTAAAAAGACAGAAGTTGGGCTAGAAAGACATAGGACGTATAGTAAAAAGACAGAAGTTGGGCTAGAAAGACATAGGACGTATAGTAAAAAGACAGAAGTTGGGCTAGAAAGACATAGGACGTATAGTAAAAAGACAGAAGTTGGGCTAGAAAGACATAGGACGTATAGTAAAAAGACAAAAGTTGGGCTAGAAAGACACATAACTTATAGTAAAGAGACAGAATTTAGGCTAAAAAGACAAAGGAACATTGAGTCATGTTCAAATGTGTCAGCCAGCCTACACAAAAAAGGAAAAAAAAAGAAACTTTTCATAGGTTTCGTACCAACAAGTAAGAACATGTCAGACGTCCCAAGTCAGTGAATCAGTGCACAACATTCCTGAAACACCAGGAACCACCATAGTCCTTATTCTATTACTACTTCTCCACAGTAAAAGTCTATGAACTATGTCATAGTCCTTATTCTTCTTCTATTACTACTTCTCCTCAGTAAAAGTCAATGAACTATGTCATAGTCCTTCTATTACTACTTCTCCTCAGTAAAAGTCTATGAACTATGTCATAGTCCTTCTTCTATTACTACTTCTCCACAGTAAAAGTCTATGAACTATGTCATAGTCCTTCTATTACTACTTCTCCACAGTAAAAGTCTATGAACTGTGTCATAGTCCTTCTATTACTACTTCTCCACAGTAAAAGTCTATGAACTATGTCATAGTCCTTATTCTATTACTACTTCTCCACAGTAAAAGTCTATGAACTATGTCATAGTCCTTATTCTATTACTACTTCTCCACAGTAAAAGTCTATGAACTATGTCATAGTCCTTATTCTATTACTACTTCTCCACAGTAAAAGTCTATGAACTATGTCATAGTCCTTATTCTATTACTACTTCTCCACAGTAAAAGTCTATGAACTATGTCATAGTCCTTATTCTATTACTACTTCTCCACAGTAAAAGTCTATGATCTATGTCATAGTCCTTCTATTACTACTTCTCCTCAGTAAAAGTCTATGAACTATGTCATAGTCCTTCTATTATTACTTCTCCACAGTTAAAGTCTATGAACTATTTCATAGTCCTTCTATTACTACTTCTCCTTAGTAAAAGTCTATGAACTATGTCATAGTCCTTCTATTACTACTTCTCCACAGTAAAAGTCTATGAACTATTTCATAGTCCTTCTATTACTACTTCTCCTTAGTAAAAGTCTATGAACTATGTCATAGTCCTTCTATTACTACTTCTCCTCAGTAAAAGTCTATGAACTATGTCATAGTCCTTCTATTACTACTTCTCCACAGTAAAAGTCTATGAACTATTTCATAGTCCTTCTATTACTACTTCTCCTTAGTAAAAGTCTATGAACTATGTCATAGTCCTTCTATTACTACTTCTCCACAGTAAAAGTCTATGAACTATTTCATAGTCCTTCTATTACTACTTCTCCTTAGTAAAAGTCTATGAACTATGTCATAGTCCTTCTTCTTCTTCTATTACTACTTCTCCTTAGTAAAAGTCTATGAACTATGTCATAGTCCTTCTTCTTCTTCTATTACTACTTCTCCTTAGTAAAAGTCTATGAACTATGTCATAGTCCTTCTTCTTCTTCTATTACTACTTCTCCTCAGTAAAAGTCTATGAACTATGTCATAGTCCTTTTATTACTACTTCTCCTCAGTAAAAGTCTATGAACTATGTCATAGTCCTTCTTCTTCTTCTATTACTACTTCTCCTCAGTAAAAGTCTATGAACGGTGTCATAGTCCTTCTATTACTACTTCTCCTCAGTAAAAGTCTATGAACTATGTCATAGTCCTTCTATTACTACTTCTCCTCAGTAAAAGTCTATGAACTATGTCATAGTCCTTCTATTACTACTTCTCCTCAGTAAAAGTCTATGAACTATGTCATAGTCCTTCTATTACTACTTCTCCTCAGTAAAAGTCTATGAACTATGTCATAGTCCTTCTATTACTACTTCTCCACAGTAAAAGTCTATGAACTATGTCATAGTCCTTCTTCTTCTACTACTTCTACTTTTGTGAATTTTTGAAGTGAATTATATTTATGTAGCGCTTTTCTCAAGTGACTCAAAGCGCTTTACATAGTGAAAAGCAATATCTAAATTACATTTAAAGCAGTGTGGGTGTCACTGGGAGCAGGTGGGTAAAGTGTCTTGCCCAAGGACACAACGGCAGTGACTAGGATGGCACAAGCGGGAATCGAACCTGCAACCCTCTACCAACCGAGCTATGCCGCCCCACAGTAAAAGTCGATATCAGCTTTGTAATGTGACCTGAAGTAAACCAAAGGTCATCTAAGGTGATCTACTGATTAAAGAAGACTTCTTGGTTCTTCTGATGATGATGACCACCTTTATGGTAGGGCTGGGCGATATATGGATGTACACGATACATCGCAGGTGTGAAGTGAAGTGAATTGAATTATATTTATATAGCACTTTTCTCAAGTGACTCAAAGCGCTTTACATAGAGACACCAATTTTTTAGTTGCATTTAAAGCAGTGTGGGTGGCACTGGGAGCAGGTGGGTCAAGTGTCTTGCCCAAGGACACAACGGCAGTAACTAAGATGGCACAAGCGGGAATCGAACCTGCAACCCTCAAGTTGCTGGCACAGCCACTCTACCAACCGAGCAATGCCGCCCCAGGTGTGTCTGTGTGCAATATAGAAAATGACTACATGGTAATATTGGAGTATATGTTATCACGCAGTTGCTTTTGTTGGGGCGGCATAGCTCGGTTGGTAGAGTGGCCGTGCCAGCAACTTGAGGGTTGCAGGTTCGATTCCCACTTGTGCCATCCTAGTTACTGCTGTTGTGTCCTTGGGCAAGACACTTTACCCACCTGCTCCCAGTGCCACCCACACTGCTTTAAATGGAACTTAGATATTGGGTTTCACTATGTAAAAGCGCTTTGAGTCACTTGAGAAAAGCGCTATATAAATATAATTCACTTCACTTCACTTTAGCTGCAGGCATTACACTACAGGCTCTTCTCACTCTTTCCTGTCTCTCCTTCTGCCAGACAGCAAGCGCACATTCTTACATACGTCACACACTGTCACCTCATACGTCACATACTGTCACCTCACACGTCACATACTGTCACCTCATACGTCACATACTGTCACCTCATACGTCACATACTGTCACCTCATACATCACATACTGTCACCTCATACGTCACATACTGTCACCTCATACGTCACATACTGTCACCTCATACGTCACATACTGTCACCTCATACGTCACATACTGTCACCTCATACGTCACATACTGTCACCTCATACGTCACATACTGTCACCTCATACGTCACATACTGTCACCTCATACGTCACATACTGTCACCTCATACGTCACATACTGTCACCTCATACGTCACATACTGTCACCTCACACGTCACATACTGTCACCTCACACGTCACATACTGTCACCTCACACGTCACATACTGTCACCTCATACGTCACATACTGTCACCTCATACGTCACATACTGTCACCTCATACGTCACATACTGTCACCTCATACGTCACATACTGTCACCTCATACGTCACATACTGTCACCTCATACGTCACATACTGTCACCTCATACGTCACATACTGTCACCTCACACGTCACATACTGTCACCTCACACGTCACATACTGTCACCTCACACGTCACATACTGTCACCTCATACGTCACATACTGTCACCTCACACGTCACATACTGTCACCTCACACGTCACATACTGTCACCTCACACGTCACATACTGTCACCTCATACGTCACATACTGTCACCTCATACATCACATACTGTCACCTCATACGTCACATACTGTCACCTCATACGTCACATACTGTCACCTCATACGTCACATACTGTCACCTCATACGTCACATACTGTCACCTCACACGTCACATACTGTCACCTCATACATCACATACTGTCACCTCATACGTCACATACTGTCACCTCATACGTCACATACTGTCACCTCATACGTCACATACTGTCACCTCACACGTCACATACTGTCACCTCATACGTCACATACTGTCACCTCATACGTCACATACTGTCACCTCACACGTCACATACTGTCACCTCATACGTCACATACTGTCACCTCATACGTCACATACTGTCACCTCATACATCACATACTGTCACCTCATACGTCACATACTGTCACCTCATACGTCACATACTGTCACCTCATACGTCACATACTGTCACCTCATACGTCACATACTGTCACCTCACACGTCACATACTGTCACCTCATACGTCACATACTGTCACCTCATACGTCACATACTGTCACCTCATACGTCACATACTGTCACCTCATACGTCACATACTGTCACCTCATACGTCACATACTGTCACCTCATACGTCACATACTGTCACCTCATACGTCACATACTGTCACCTCACACGTCATATACTGTCACCTCATACGTCACATACTGTCACCTCATACGTCACATACTGTCACCTCATACGTCACATACTGTCACCTCACACGTCACATACTGTCACCTCATACGTCACATACTGTCACCTCATACGTCACATACTGTCACCTCACACGTCACATACTGTCACCTCATACGTCACATACTGTCACCTCATACGTCACATACTGTCACCTCACACGTCACATACTGTCAGCTCACACGTCACATACTGTCACCTCATACGTCACATACTGTCACCTCATACGTCACATACTGTCACCTCATACGTCACATACTGTCACCTCATACGTCACATACTGTCACCTCACACGTCACATACTGTCACCTCATACGTCACATACTGTCACCTCACACGTCACATACTGTCACCTCATACGTCACATACTGTCACCTCATACGTCACATACTGTCACCTCACAAGTCACATACTGTCAGCTCACACGTCACATACTGTCACCTCATACGTCACATACTGTCACCTCATACGTCACATACTGTCACCTCATACGTCACATACTGTCACCTCATACTTCACATACTGTCACCTCATACGTCACATACTGTCACCTCATACTTCACATACTGTCACCTCATACGTCACATACTGTCACCTCATACGTCACATACTGTCACCTGATACTTCACATACTGTCACCTCATACGTCACATACTGTCACCTCACACGTCACATACTGTCACCTCACACGTCACATACTGTCACCTCACACGTCACATACTGTCACCTCATACGTCACATACTGTCACCTCATACGTCACATACTGTCACCTCATACGTCACATACTGTCACCTCATACGTCACATACTGTCACCTCATACTTCACATACTGTCACCTCATACTTCACATACTGTCACCTCATACGTCACATACTGTCACCTCACACGTCACATACTGTCACCTCACAAGTCACATACTGTCAGCTCACACGTCACATACTGTCACCTCATACGTCACATACTGTCACCTCATACGTCACATACTGTCACCTCATACGTCACATACTGTCACCTCATACTTCACATACTGTCACCTCATACGTCACATACTGTCACCTCATACTTCACATACTGTCACCTCATACGTCACATACTGTCACCTCATACGTCACATACTGTCACCTGATACTTCACATACTGTCACCTCATACGTCACATACTGTCACCTCACACGTCACATACTGTCACCTCACACGTCACATACTGTCACCTCACACGTCACATACTGTCACCTCATACGTCACATACTGTCACCTCATACGTCACATACTGTCACCTCATACGTCACATACTGTCACCTCATACGTCACATACTGTCACCTCATACTTCACATACTGTCACCTCATACTTCACATACTGTCACCTCATACGTCACATACTGTCACCTCATACGTCACATACTGTCACCTCATACGTCACATACTGTCACCTCACACGTCACATACTGTCGCCTCATACGTCACATACTGTCACCTCATACGTCACATACTGTCACCTCACACGTCACATACTGTCACCTCATACCTCACATACTGTCACCTCATACGTCACATACTGTCACCTCACACGTCACATACTGTCGCCTCATACGTCACATACTGTCACCTCATACGTCACATACTGTCACCTCACACGTCACATACTGTCACCTCATACGTCACATACTGTCACCTCACACGTCACATACTGTCACCTCATACGTCACATACTGTCACCTCATACGTCACGTCCTACGTCACAGACTGTCACCTCACACGTCACATACTGTCACGTCGTACGTCACATACTGTCACCTCACTTGTCACATACTGTCACCTCATACATCACATACTGTCACCTCATACGTCACATACTGTCACGTCCTACGTCACAGACTGTCACCTCACACGTCACATACTGTCACCTCATACGTCACATACTGTCACGTCCTACGTCACATACTGTCACCTCACACGTCACATACTGTCACCTCATACGTCACATACTGTCACGTCCTACGTCACAGACTGTCACCTCACACGTCACATACTGTCACCTCATACGTCACATACTGTCACGTCCTACGTCACATACTGTCACGTCCTACGTCACAGACTGTCACCTCACACGTCACATACTGTCACCTCATACGTCACATACTGTCACGTCCTACGTCACATACTGTCACCTCATACGTCACATACTGTCACGTCCTACGTCACATACTGTCACCTCACACGTCACATACTGTCACCTCACCCTTCACATATGTATACGCCCTCGCCCAGCAGAGAGGTAGCAGACTGCGTAACGTTAGCAGAGATGCTAGCAGAGCTGTGCGAGTGGTGATACGAGAGATAGAAGGTGCAAATGAAGGAAGAATTAATTCCCAAGAAAAACAACATCGTCTGGCGGTGGTTTGGCTTCAAGTGGGAAGATGTCGAACAGACAAGCGTAATAAGTCAAGCATGCAGTACAAGCGTTGCTATAAAAAGTAGCAGTACTGCTAATATGTGGCATCATTTGAAAAGTCACCTGCTAGAGAGTGAAGAGTGCTTACTCTGCATGGCAACATCTCCGTTTGGTGCCACACCAACAAAATGCAGAGGCGAACATTTCCACATCAACACCGTTTGAAAAAAATGGAATTTAATAATGTCCGTAGTAAGCTACCACATAGCGAAGGAGTAACACTATTTTATTTCCTATTATGCAGCTCCTTTTTATTTGACACTGAAAATGTCTCTGACAATCTTGCACTTTCTGTTTTGGAAATGACATGAATGTTTGTGCCACTGTGCCAATAACTGTTTCATAAACACAATTTTACTTGTGATTTCCCTCTCTGCATGAAAGTTTAAAATGTGCATATATGAATGCAGTATGAAGAAGAATGTTTGAATGTAGACACATAGAATCATCATACTGCTGTCATTATATGTATCAAGTGTTCATTCAAGGCCAAGGCAAAATATCCACATATGTATCGTGTATCGCGATATGGCATAAACATATCCAGATATTAAAAAAAGGCCATATTGACCAGTCATACTTTATGGTCAAGTTATGACATCCATAAACTAGGATCCAATCATAAACTATGATCCAATCATAAATCCACTTGTGGAGGAAGCTCCGCCTCCAACGCCTCACTCATCAATCAGCAAGGGAGAAAAGACTCCTACGTGTGAATGGACACACACTTTGAAATGTTGTGTGTATGTGTGTGCCTGTGACACACTAAAATAGTGTGTGTGTGTGTGTGTGTGTGACACACTAAAATAGTGTGTGTAAGCGGACAGAGGTGTGTGTGTGTGTGTGTGTGCGTGTGACACACTAAAATACTGTGTGTGAGCAGACAGAGGTGTGTGTGCGCGTGTGTTTGTATGCGTGTGTGTGTGTGTTTGTGTGACACATTAAAATAGTGTGAGTGTGAGCGGAGAGACGTGTGTGTGTACGCTTGTGTGAATAAATAGACAAATATATAGTCTGTGGGAATATGTGGAGTGAACAGATTGACAGGTTTACATGGGGAGTATGTGTTTGTGTGAATGAACTGACATGTTCACTTGAAATGTGTGTGTGAATGCACAGACCTGTTTACTAGGTGTGTGCCTGTGAGCGGACAAACACTCATTTTGCCATAGTGTGTGAACAGACAGACCCATTTACATGGTGCATGTAGGCCTGCCTGTATGTGAGTGGACAGACACCCACTTTGACATAATGTGTGAATAGACTGACACATTTACATGGTGCATGTAGGCCTGCCTGCATGTGAGTGGACAAACACCCACTTTTACATAGTGTGTGAATAAACAGACACATTTAGATGGTGCATGTGGACCTGCCTGTATGTGAGTGGACAAACACCCACTTTGACATAGTGTGTGAATAGACAGACACATTTAGATGGTGCATGTGGGCCTGCCTGTATGTGAGTGGACAGACAACCACTTTGACATAGTGTGTGAATAGAAAGACACATTTACATGGTGCATGTAGGCCTGCCTGTATGTGAGTGGACAGACACCCACTTTGACATAATGTGTGAATAGACTGACACATTTACATTGTGCATGTGGGCCTGCCTGCATGTGAGTGGACAAACACCCACTTTGACATAGTGTGTGAATAGACAGACACATTTAGATGGTGCATGTGGGCCTGCCTGTATGTGAGTGGACAGACAACCACTTTGACATAGTGTGTGAATAGACAGACACATTTACATGGTGCATGTAGGCCTGCCTGTATGTGAGTGGACAGACACCCACTTTGACATAATGTGTGAATAGACTGACACATTTACATTGTGCATGTGGGCCTGCCTGCATGTGAGTGGACAAACACCCACTTTGACATAGTGTGTGAATAGACAGACACATTTAGATGGTGCATGTGGACCTGCCTGTATGTGAGTGGACAAACACCCACTTTGACATAGTGTGTGAATAGACAGACACATTTAGATGGTGCATGTGGACCTGCCTGTATGTGAGTGGACAGACACCCACTTTGACATAGTGTGTGAATAGACAGACACATTTACATGGTGCATGTGGGCCTGCCTGTATGTGAGTGGACAGACACCCACTTTGACATAGTGTGTGAATAGACGGACACATTTACATGGTGCATGTGGGCCTGCCTGTATGTGAGTGGACAGACACCCACTTTGACATAGTGTGTGAATAGACAGACACATTTACATGGCGCATGTGGGCCTGCCTGTATGTGAGTGGACAGACACCCACTTTGACATAGTGTGTGAATAGACAGACACATTTACATGGTGCATGTGGGCCTGCCTGTATGTGAGTGGACAAACACCCAATTTGACATATTGTGTGAATAGACAGAAAGATGCAGTCACACTCATGATGTAAACATGAAGCGTTAATATGACAGAGTCAGTGCGATGTAAACATGAAGAGGTAATATGACAAAGTTAGTGTAATGTAAACATGAAGAGTTAATATGACAGAGTTAGCGTAATGTAAAAATGAAGAGTTAAGATGACAGAGTTAGTGTGATGTAAACAGAGAGTTAAGATGACAGAGCTAGGGTGATGTAAACATGAAGAGTTATTATGACAGAGTTAGTGTAATGTAAACATGAAGAGTTAAGATGACAGAGTTAGTGTGATGTAAACATGAATAGTTAAGATGACAGGGTTAGTGTGGTGTAAAGATGAAGAGGTAATATGAGAGAGTTAGTGTGATGTAAACATGAAGAGTTAGGATGACAGAGTTAGTGTGATGTAAACATGAAGAGTTAAGATGAAAGAGTTAGTGTGATGTAAACATGAAGACTTAAGATGAGAGAGTTAGTGTGATGTAAACATGAAGACTTAAGATGAGAGAGTTAGTGTGATGTAAACATGAAGAGTTAAGATGACAGAGTTACTGTGATGTAAACATGAATAGTTGTTATGAGAGTTAGTGTGATGTAAACATGAAGAGTTAAGATGAGAGAGTTAGTGTGATGTAAACATGAAGACTTAAGATGAGAGAGTTAGTGTGATGTAAACATGAAGACTTAAGATGAGAGAGTTAGTGTGATGTAAACATGAAGAGTTAAGATGACAGAGTTACTGTGATGTAAACATGAATAGTTGTTATGAGAGTTAGTGTGATGTAAACATGAAGAGTTAAGATGAGAGAGTTAGTGTGATGTAAACATGAAGAGTTAAGATGAGAGAGTTAGTGTGGTGTAAACATGAAGAGTTAAGATGAGAGTTAGTGTGATGTAAACATGAATAGTTGTTATGAGAGTTAGTGTGATGTAAACATGAAGAGTTAAGATGAGAGTTAGTGTGGTGTCCAGATGAAGAGTTAATATGAGAGTTGCAGGAAAGAAAGGAGCACTCACACTCATGTTGCTCGTAGGGCGGGTAACTGAGTCGCACGGCGATGAGGATGAAGAAGATGAAGAGCGGCCAGAGGATCTCCACCAGCAGTTGGAGCTGCAACACCAACCTTCTTTACAATCACATTTCACCTCATCATGAAACATTCACATTTCATTGGGTGTGTGTTCCTGTATTTCTAGCCTTCTTGAGGCGTGAAGAAGGAAAAGTATCTTCCATATGAGGAGGTGTGAACAAGTGATGACACAATAAGATTGCATCCACTAGAGCAGTGGTTCTCAAATGGAGGTACGTGTACCCCTGGGGGTACTTGAAGGTATGCCAAGGGGTACGTGAGATTGTTTAAAAATATTCTAAAAATAGCAACAGTTTAAAAATCCTTTCTAAATATATTTATTGAATAATACTTCAACAAAATATGAATGTAAGTTCATAAAGTGTGAAAAGAAATGCAACAATGCAATATTCAGTGTTGACAGCTAGATTTTCTGTGGACATGTTCCATAAATATTGATGTTAAAGATTTCTTTTTTTGTGAAGAAATGTCTAGAAGTAAGTTGATGAATCCAGATGGATCTTTATTACAATCCCCAAAGAGGACACTTTAACTTGATGATTAGAAATCTTTATTTATAATTGAATCACTTGTTTATTTTTCAACAAATTTTTAGTTATTTTTTATATCTTCTTTCCCAAATAGTTGAAGAAAGACCACTACAAATGAGCAATATTTTGCACTGTTATACAATATAATAAATCAGAAACTGATGACATATGTAACAGGGTCAATTTCGTCTTGTAAATAATGTATTTTCTAATGTTTTATTATTGTCATAATTACACAAACTATGTAAGTTACATGTAAATACCTGAATGTTGTTTGATGTTTTGTCAATGTGGAACCACTGTCTCCTTGTCCCTCCTACTGCAATAATTACTGTGACACCTGTCTTGGACACGCCCTCCAACTTCCCTTTTTGTCTAGGATAACGGGAGAGGAGCTCCACGATGGCAGAAAGTTGTCCATGACAATTGTATTCTGTATTATCAGTAAAGTGCAGTGGTGTTCCATAAATCACACACAACGCAGAGGAAAAGACCACCGGTTACACATACTGCTGTATTTTACTTCTTTAACTCTTCTTTTTTTCAACCAAAAATGCTTTGCTGTGATTAGGGGGTACTTGAATGAAGAACATGTTGACAGGGGGTACATGACTGAAAAAAGGTGGAGAACCACTGCAGTAGACAATGTGACATCATCAACATGAGGGTGCTCCCAAAAAAGGAGGGATTGTCACATTGACTGTGGGTCGCTTTTAAAAGTGCTCCCCCTCTGGTCAACATATGAAATAACAAGTGTGTGTAAGAAATTGAAATGCGCCCCCTTTGGCCAAAATTGATAAATAAATATGTATATAGAGACATTCTGTAGTAACTTGAAGTAAATAATGAAGATTAAAAAACAATTACAAACACATTTTTTTTTCTTTTTCAAAAAGAACTAAAAGCAGTCTTTTTCTCACAATGTGCTGACTTTTTTCCTATAAAATTAGGAACAATTTCTCATATTCTTTCTGTTTGTGTAATATTGCAACATTTGCTTGTAAACTTATTACTTTATTTATGTAAACTGATTACGTTTTATTGCAAAATGGTGATAGGGGTCATATAAAATTCTGACTTATCACAATATTGTCAATTATTTGGTTGTTCTTGACATTTTTGGGGTAAAATAATGACTTTTGTCATCATTTTACAAAGTAAAATTCCGATTATTATTATAATATTGCCAACATTATAAAAGTTTTCTTGGAAAACTGACTTTTGTTGAGTAAAATGACAACTTGGGGACGGCGTGGCGCAGTGGAAGAGTGGCCGTGCGCAACTTGAGGGTCCCTGGTTCAATCCCCACCTAGTACCAACCTCGTCACGTCCGTTGTGTCCTGAGCAAGACACTTCACCCTTGCTCCTGATGGCTGCTGGTTAGCGCCTTGCATGGCAGCTCCCTCCATCAGTGTGTGAATGTGTGTGTGAATGTGGAAGTAGTGTCAAAGTGCTTTGAGTACCTTGAAGGTAGAAAAGTGCTATACAAGTACAACCCATTTACCATTTATTTATTTAACTTTTTTCATTAAATTGCCAAAATGTTCATCTTTTCTTGTACAATTGCGACTGTTATTGAGTAAAATTCCAACGGTTATCATAATATTGCACCAATGTTCAGTTTTTCCGATAAGCGGAGGAAGATGGATGGATGGATGGACTTGTGTGGAGTAAAATGAGGACTTTTACTATAAAACTGCCATAATTCTATGTTTTTCTTGTGAAATTCCAACTCATTTTTCACAACAAGCTGTTTTATATTTGCTATGGTATGTATATATTATTCATGTTGTATGTCCTATTATTTATACGTCTAGAAAGGCTGGTCCTAAAGGGGTGGGTGTGTGTGTATGTGTGTGTGTGGGTGTGTGTACACGATCACTTCACAGACAGTGTTGTCCCAAATAGTATTCATGTTGTATGTCCTATTATTTATACGTCTAGAAAGGCTGGTCCTAAAGGGGTGTGTGTGTGTGTGTGTGTGTGTGTGTGTGTGTGTGTGTGTGAATGTGCATGTGTGTGTGTGTACATGATCACTTCACAAACAGTGTTGTCCCAAACGCTTAAAGTCCACAAAGAATCAATAGATTGATTGACAGCAGATGTTCATACGTGTGTGTGTGTGTGTGTGTGTGTGTGTGTGTGTGTGTGTGTGTGTGTGTGTGTGTGTGTGTGTGCGCGTCTCACAGTCTGGCGTCGTCTGTAGGTGAAGTTCTTCCAGAGCAGCAGAGCCAGCTGAGTCCAGTCAGACATGTCGACACACAATGTGAGGAAGCAGCGCAGCAGCAACCTTTAACAGCACCTCTCAAGGGTCAAAGGTCAACAGTCAGATAGTCAAGGTGCTGATCACATACACACACACACACACACACACACACACACACTATCTTGTTACAGCCGGTCATTATTTTAGGAACCCTTGATAATCTTCCACTGATCAATAATCAATAACTTGTCCATGTTGACATGGAAAGTGTTCCTAATGTTGTGTCCTCCTGGTGTCACCATGGTCAGGTGATCAGAAACACCATCCATCAATAAACATGCCAATGTTACAGAAAATGTAAAAAAAAAAAACCTCATCAACATAAGCATCTAACTCCTACTACCTGCTCACTTCTTCATTAGCATGTGGCTAACACACCTTCATTAGCATGTGGCTAACACACTTTCATTAGCATGTGGCTAACACACCTTCATTAGCATGTGGCTAACATACCTTCATTAGCATGTGGCTAACATACCTTCATTAGCATGCGGCTAACATACCTTCATTGGCATGTGGCTAACATACTTTTATAGCATGTGGCTAACACACCTTCATTAGCATGTGGCTAACACACCTTCATTAGCATGTGGCTAACACACCTTCATTAGCATGTGGCTAACACACCTTCATTAGCATGTGGCTAACATACCTTCATTAGCATGTGGCTAACATACCTTCTATAGCATGTGGCTAACATACCTTCTATAGCATGTGGCTAAGACACCTTCATTGGCATGTGGCTAACATACCTTCATTAGCATGTGGCTAACACACCTTCATTAGCATGTGGCTAACATACCTTCATTAGCATGTGGCTAACATACTTTCATTAGCTTGTTCATTAACATGTGGCTAACATGATTAGCATGTCCATTAGCACATGGCTAACATTATACATTCATTAGTATGTTCATTAATATGTGACTAACATCATGGGTTAATTGTGTTACTTTTAATAGCAGGGCTAAAATTATACATTAATTAGCACAGGCAGTATAGCTCGGGTAGTAGAGTGGCTGTGCCAGCAACCTGATGGTTCCAGGTTCGATCCCCACTTCCGCCATCCTAGTCACTGCCATTGTGTCCTTGGGTAAGACACAGGACCACCCACACTGCTTTAAATGGAACTTAAATCTTGGCTTTCACTATGTAAAGCGCTTTGAGTTACTAGAGAAAAGCGCTATATAAATATAATTCACTTCACTTCCTTAGCATGTCTAATAATATAGCTCACATTAATTAGCATGTCTAACATTATATATTCATTAGCATGTTCATTAGCATGGCTAACATTATAGCATATGTTAATTAGCATGTCTAATATTATAGATTCAATAGCATGTTAATTGGCATGTCTAACATTATAGTTTTATTAGCACGTTCATTAGCGTGGCTAACATTCGAGGTTCCGTTAATTAGCTCGGCTAACATTATACATAAATAGAAAGTTCATTAGTGTGGCTAACATTATAGCTCATGTTAATTAGCATGTCTAACATTATAGATTCATTAGCATGTTCATTAGCATGGCTAACATATTAGATTATGTTAATTAGCATGTCTAAAATTATAGTTTCTTTAGCATGTTCATTAGCATGGTTAACATTATAGTTTATGTTATTTAGCATGTCTAACATTATAGATTCATTAGCATGTCTGACGTATTAGCTTATGTTAATTAGCATGTCTGACATTATAGTTTCATTAGCATGTTCATTAGCGTGGCTAACATTCGAGGTTCCGTTAATTAGCTCGGCTAACATTATACATAATTAAAGTTCATTAGTGTGGCTAACATTATAGCTCATGTTAATTAGCATGTCTAACATTATAGATTCATTAGCATGGCTAACATTATCTTATGTTAATTAGCATGTCTAAAATTATAGATTCTTTAGCATGTTCATTAGCATGGCTAACATATTATCTTATGTTAATTAGCATGTTTAACATTATAGATTCATTAGCATGGCAATCATATTAGCTTATGTTAATTAGCATGTTTAACAGTATAGATTTATTAGCATGTCAAACATATTAGCTTATGTTAATTAGCATGTCTAAAATTATAGATTCTTTAGCATGTTCATTAGCATGGCTAACACATTGGCTTATGTTAATTAGGGAATAAGCGGTAGAAAAAATGGAAGATTATAGATTTATTAGCATGGCAAACATATTGGCTTATGTTAATTAGCATGTCTAAAATTATAGATTCTTTAGCATGTTCATTAGCATGGCTAACATATTAGCTTATGTTAATTAGCATGTCTAAAATTATAGATTCTTTAGCATGTTCATTAGCATGGCTAACATATTAGCTTATGTTAATTAGCATGTTTAACATTATAGATTCATTAGCATGGCAATCATATTAGCTTATGTTAATTAGCATGTTTAACAGTATAGATTTATTAGCATGTCAAACATATTAGCTTATGTTAATTAGCATGTCTAAAATTATAGATTCTTTAGCATGTTCATTAGCATGGCTAACATATTAGCTTATGTTAATTAGCATGTCTAAAATTATAGATTCTTTAGCATGTTCATTAGCATGGCTAACATATTAGCTTATGTTAATTAGCATGTTTAACATTATAGATTCATTAGCATGTCTGACATATTAGCTTATGTTAATTAGCATGTCTAACATTATAGATTCATTGGCATGTTCATTAGCGTGGCTAACATTGGAGGTTCCGTTAATTAGCTCGGCTAACATTATACATAATTAGAAAGTTCATTAGGGTGGCAAACATTATAGATTCATTAGCATGTTTATTAGCTTGGCTATCAATATACATAATTAGCAAGTAGATTAGCGTGGCTAATGTTTGAAGTACTTTTTGTTTATTAATTTGTAAAATGTAAAGGTTATAAATGAATCCACTAAGTTAAATATGGAGATGAGTAAAGCTAATCCATATTTCTGTTGTGTAAAAAGAGAAAGAATGACCCGTTTGCAGAAATAAGCAAGTGATTAATCATTGATTGATTGACTGATTGACAAAAGTCTTATCGAAGAAGTCCATCAAGTTGCTGAGACGTGACACAAAAACACTTTTGCTCTTTTCTTACTTCTCATTTGTGGCTCTTCGGCGGTTTTAGTCAAGTTGCTGCCACACACTTTAGTGAACAATCACCTTGTCTTGCTGCTAAACACACACATGACGTCATGGCCACTTACCAGTCTACCGCAGCTCTTCTTCTTCTGTTGTTGTTGTTGTTGTTTCGTGTTGTGTTGTTGTTGTTGTGTTGTGTTGTCGTCTTGTAGCTTGAGTCGGGAGCAAGTGAGCTCCAAGTGACAAGTCCGCCTGCTCCGCTCGGATCAGTGATGTTCGCCGCACTCAGCACATCTGCTGCTTCCGTCCGGACTTTCAAAATAAGACAACGACGTCTATGGGTTCTAGCGCTTTCCTACCTTCAAGGTTCGCCAAGCGCTTGGGACACTATTTCCACATTCACACATTCACACAGCCGCCGTTTAAGTACTCATCATTCACGCAGACACCTGCAGATAAGTTTTCTTTCCCGATGTTTTACTTCGCATTTTCCTTCCAGAAAAAAAATCTCATCTCAACTGGCAAATAAATAGTGATTTAACTTCCTGTTGGTGTTGTGATCCAGAGCTGTTGCAACAACATAATATCAACATAACCTGTGATAAGAATGTTGACCTTTCCGGTATCGCCCACGTCCGGTCGAAGAGTGTGCTCCTCCAAAATAAAGGACAACTCCCAACATACAGACAAGTGTAAGTACATCACATAAAACTGCAGGTGCAGAAATAGAAGACGAATAATTGAATAATTACTTAAACAATGGCGTTGTAATCAGAATCAAACAAATATTTGTTATCAAATGCTTCAACAATTAATCTCAAGTAAATTCAGAATTCCTTAAGTAAATATTGAATTAAATATTTCAATATTTATTTTACGATGTAATCAATTATTACACTGTTTAATAAATGATTCATGAATGCTATAATGATAGATCAAAGTCAGTGGGCGGGTCCTATCACCTGATTGGCTACTTGCCACTGCTTGGAGCCGCGAAGCGCTCGATGATATCTTGGTGTAAATGTGCCAACTTTGGTCTACTTTCAGCCTTGCAAGGTCTGACTTATTGACCAGCAACTCCCCAAAATATCTTGGTGTAAATGTGCCAACTTTGGTCTACTTTCAGCCTTGCAAGGTCTGACTTATTGACCAGCAACTCCCCAAAAAGCAGGTGTATATTTGTTTTAGCCGCCTTCTTTCCAAAGAGCAATCATTGGACGAGAGTCCTGTTAGCCCCGCCCCCTGACTTTGATGGCTGACTTTGACAGATACAGTTACCGGTCATTAATGATGACCGCTTCATCAAACAAATATTTAAATAAATCCAGAAAAAAAATAATAGTTACTTGCTTGAATAACTAACTATATGCTTAATCAAGATGATTAAAAAAAAATCAATGTCACATTTATGAATATATAATACAAATTATAGTTGAATTATTTGAGGATTTAAAAAAAAATGTGTTGCCTGTTTGACCTCCATAGTAGACTACTTTCGAAAAGTCCAGTTCGATATCAACGGTAGTAGCAGTATCGGTTCAATACGATCAATATCATGTTGATATATTTCTAGTTGTCCTTATAAACTTTTGGTGTTCCTGTTGTGTTGGTCTTGCATTCATTTTTTCCCGTTGTTATTTTGTCTGCAACGCATTTTGGACACAGGATCATTTTGAGGGCAAAAACCAAAGGATTTGAATCAAAGTCAATAGTAGTTTTTGCTTTTGTTCACTTATTTTGCAACAAAAAATATTATTTGTGTAATCCATCAAATTGATAGCAAATAAGTTTGCTGAAGAAATCCATGTAGTGTGTTTTGTATTTATCACAATCCCATGTTTTGTATTCATCACAATCCCATGTTTTGTATTTATCACAATCCCCAGCGATACAGCCATCTATACAAAGTCCATCAATATCTCGCCATGTATTTGGTATCGGCCCACTGCTGTGATGACGTCACGACACGTCCCCTCTTTGCCACAGGAGGGCGCTCTGCTCAAACTTCTTGCATTTGGCAGGCTGAGGATTCAATTGCAGAAATGATTCTTTTGCAGAAATGATTCACTAATCAATGCAAGTTGTGCTTACTATTCTGATCAGTGATCATCAAGGAAAGTGTTTTCCTCAAGAAAATGATGTGTTTGTACACACACACTTACTGACTTGTTTATGGTTGTCCATCCATTCGATGATGACCATCTGCTTTTATTTGTCAGTCTGCTGATGTTTGATCCTGGATCCACAGATGCGGTTACAGAGCGGGCATGTGAAGGAGGTGCTGGGTGGCTTGGTGAGCATGCCTCTTTGCTGCACGCTGTTCCTCTATATGATCCACTCCCTGTTCCTCTATATGATCCACTCCCTGTTCCTCTATATGATCCACTCCCTGTTCCTCTATATGATCCACTCCCTGTTCCTCTATATGATGCACTCCCTGTTCCTCTATATGATCCACTCCCTGTTCCTCTATATGATCCACTCCCTGTTCCTCTATATGATCCACTCCCTGTTCCTCTATATGATGCACTCCCTGTGAGGAGTGGGAGCAGCAGAGGTCTCGGCAGTAAGCAAGTTCCTCCAGTGAAGAGGGGTTGATCTGGCATCTCTTCAGTGTGGTCTTCATTTGGTCTTTGAACCGCTTCTTCTGCCCACCAGCACTGTGTTGGCCCAGGTGTAAGTGACCATAGAGGATGTTGGCCCAGGTGTAAGTGACCATAGAGGATGTTGCGTGGCGGTCTATGGATGGACATCCAGATGACATGACTTGATGTTGGCTCATGATGGACGCCACACTGCAGCTGCATGACCTCTCCAGCACTTCTGTGTGCCGCACTCTGTCCTCACTTGTCATGCCCAGGATCTTCTGCTGACATCTTAGGGTTAGCACACACACACACACACACACACACACACACACACACACACACACACACACACACACACACACACACACACACACACACACACACACACACACACATATACACACACACACACACACAGACAGACACAGACACACACACACAGACACACACACAGCCTGGTACAAGTGTCAACAAAAGGACAAAGGTCTCTGTGTGATCAGAACCACGGTCCTCACTCCCTCAGGACCACCATGACTGCACGGGTCTCTCCAGGTCTTCCCCGGTCTTTCCAGGCCTCTCCAGGACTCTTACAGGCCTCACCGGTCTCATCCAGAACCAGAACCACTGACATGGAGTCCAAGCAGCAGCAGCAGGTTCACTTCCGGCTGAAGGTAGAACATCATTTCAATAAATCATGTCCTGTCGAGTAGAACAGTCTTCTTCTACCTTTTCTGAGCTTTGGCACATTTTTCTCACTTCAAAACTACCAAGACACACCAGCACCACCACCACTCTTTACAAAATGAAACTCAGAAGTTGATATTGACAATAAAAAGTTGTGGTCGCAATTGTTGGATATGAATTCCAATCATAACCAAGCATGTATCAACATACAGTAAGTCTTGTCTCATAGTAGATGTACTGTATCAATATAGGTCTTGTCTAAATAAATATATGATAAATGGGTTGTACTTGTATAGCGCTTTTCTACCTTCAAGGTACTCAAAGCACTTTGACACTACTTCCACATTCACACACACATTCACACACTGATGGAGGGAGCTGCCATGCAAGGCCCCAACCAGCACCCATCAGGAGCAAGGGTGAAGTGTCTTGCTCAGGACACAACAGACATGACGAGGTTGGTACTAGGTGGGGATTGAACCAGGGACCCTTGGGTTGCGCACGGCCACTCTCCCACTGCGCCACACCGTCTCAAAGTAGATGTACTGTATCAATATAGGTCTTGTCTCAAAGTAGATGTACTGTATCAGTATAGTTCTTGTCTCAAAGTAGATGTACTGTATCAGTATAGTTCTTGTCTCAAAGTAGATGTACTGTATCAGTATAGTTCTTGTCTCAAAGTAGGTGTACTGTATCAGTATAGTTCTTGTCTCAAAGTAGGTGTACTGTATCAATATAGTTCTTGTCTCAAAGTAGGTGTACTGTATCAGTATAGTTCTTGTCTCAAAGTAGGTGTACTGTATCAATATAGTTCTTGTCTCAAAGTAGGTGTACTGTATCAGTATAGTTCTTGTCTCAAAGTAGATGTACTGTATCAATAAAGGTCTTGTCTCAAAGTAGGTGTACTGTATCAATATAGTTCTTGTCTCAAAGTAGATGTACTGTATCAATATAGGTCTTGTCTCAAAGTAGGTGTACTGTATCAGTATAGGTCTTGTCTCAAAGTAGATGTACTGTATCAGTATAGTTCTTGTCTCAAAGTAGATGTACTGTATCAGTATAGTTCTTGTCTCAAAGTAGGTGTACTGTATCAGTATAGTTCTTGTCTCAAAGTAGGTGTACTGTATCAGTATAGTTCTTGTCTCAAAGTAGGTGTACTGTATCAATATAGTTCTTGTCTCAAAGTAGGTGTACTGTATCAGTATAGTTCTTGTCTCAAAGTAGATGTACTGTATCAGTATAGTTCTTGTCTCAAAGTAGATGTACTGTATCAGTATAGTTCTTGTCTCAAAGTAGGTGTACTGTATCAGTATAGTTCTTGTCTCAAAGTAGGTGTACTGTATCAATAAAGGTCTTGTCTCAAAGTAGGTGTACTGTATCAATATAGTTCTTGTCTCAAAGCAGGTGTACTGTATCAGTATAGTTCTTGTCTCAAAGTAGATGTACTGTATCAGTATAGTTCTTGTCTCAAAGTAGGTGTACTGTATCAATAAAGGTCTTGTCTCAAAGTAGGTGTACTGTATCAATATAGTTCTTGTCTCAAAGTAGGTGTACTGTATCAGTATAGTTCTTGTCTCAAAGTAGGTGTACTCTATCAATATAGTTCTTGTCTCAAAGTAGATGTACTGTATCAATATAGGTCTTGTCTCAAAGTAGGTGTACTGTATCAGTATAGTTCTTGTCTCAAAGTAGATGTACTGTATCAGTATAGTTCTTGTCTCAAAGTAGGTGTACTGTATCAGTATAGGTCTTGTCTCAAAGTAGGTGTACTGTATCAGTATAGTTCTTGTCTCAAAGTAGATGTACTGTATCAGTATAGTTCTTGTCTCAAAGTAGGTGTACTGTATCAGTATAGTTCTTGTCTCAAAGTAGGTGTACTGTATCAGTATAGTTCTTGTCTCAAAGTAGGTGTACTGTATCAGTATAGTTCTTGTCTCAAAGTAGGTGTACTGTATCAGTATAGTTCTTGTCTCAAAGTAGGTGTACTGTATCAGTATAGTTCTTGTCTCAAAGTAGATGTACTGTATCAGTATAGTTCTTGTCTCAAAGTAGATGTACTGTATCAGTATAGTTCTTGTCTCAAAGTAGGTGTACTGTATCAGTATAGTTCTTGTCTCAAAGTAGGTGTACTGTATCAATATAGTTCTTGTCTCAAAGTAGATGTACTGTATCAATAAAGGTCTTGTCTCAAAGTAGGTGTACTGTATCAGTATAGTTCTTGTCTCAAAGTAGGTGTACTGTATCAGTATAGTTCTTGTCTCAAAGTAGATGTACTGTATCAATATAGGTCTTGTCTCAAAGTAGGTGTACTGTATCAATATAGTTCTTGTCTCAAAGTAGATGTACTGTATCAATAAAGGTCTTGTCTCAAAGTAGGTGTACTGTATCAGTATAGTTCTTGTCTCAAAGTAGGTGTACTGTATCAGTATAGTTCTTGTCTCAAAGTAGATGTACTGTATCAATATAGGTCTTGTCTCAAAGTAGGTGTACTGTATCAATATAGTTCTTGTCTCAAAGTAGATGTACTGTATCAGTATAGTTCTTGTCTCAAAGTAGGTGTACTGTATCAGTATAGTTCTTGTCTCAAAGTAGATGTACTGTATCAATATAGTTCTTGTCTCAAAGTAGATGTACTGTATCAGTATAGTTCTTGTCTCAAAGTAGATGTACTGTATCAGTATAGTTCTTGTCTCAAAGTAGGTGTACTGTATCAGTATAGTTCTTGTCTCAAAGTAGGTGTACTGTATCAATATAGGTCTTGTCTCAAAGTAGATGTACTGTATCAGTATAGTTCTTGTCTCAAAGTAGATGTACTGTATCAGTATAGTTCTTGTCTCAAAGTAGGTGTACTGTATCAATATAGGTCTTGTCTCAAAGTAGATGTACTGTATCAATATACGTCTTGTCTCAAAGTAGATGTACTGTATCTATATAGGTCTTGTCTCAAAGTAGATGTACTGTATCAATATAGGTCTTGTCTCAAAGTAGATGTACTGTATCAATATACGTCTTGTCTCAAAGTAGATGTACTGTATCAATATACGTCTTGTCTCAAAGTAGATGTACTGTATCAATATAGGTCTTGTCTCAAAGTAGATGTACTGTATCAATATAGGTCTTGTCTCAAAGTAGATGTACTGTATCAGTATAGGTCTTGTCTCAAAGTAGATGTACTGTATCAATATACGTCTTGTCTCAAAGTAGATGTACTGTATCAGTATAGGTCTTGTCTCAAAGTAGGTGTACTGTATCAATATAGGTCTTGTCTCAAAGTAGGTGTACTGTATCAGTATAGTTCTTGTCTCAAAGTAGGTGTACTGTATCAGTATAGTTCTTGTCTCAAAGTAGATGTACTGTATCAGTATAGTTCTTGTCTCAAAGTAGGTGTACTGTATCAGTATAGTTCTTGTCTCAAAGTAGGTGTACTGTATCAATATAGTTCTTGTCTCAAAGTAGATGTACTGTATCAATAAAGGTCTTGTCTCAAAGTAGGTGTACTGTATCAGTATAGTTCTTGTCTCAAAGTAGGTGTACTGTATCAGTATAGTTCTTGTCTCAAAGTAGGTGTACTGTATCAATATAGTTCTTGTCTCAAAGTAGATGTACTGTATCAGTATAGTTCTTGTCTCAAAGTAGATGTACTGTATCAATATAGGTCTTGTCTCAAAGTAGGTGTACTGTATCAGTATAGTTCTTGTCTCAAAGTAGATGTACTGTATCAGTATAGTTCTTGTCTCAAAGTAGGTGTACTGTATCAGTATAGTTCTTGTCTCAAAGTAGGTGTACTGTATCAGTATAGTTCTTGTCTCAAAGTAGGTGTACTGTATCAATATAGGTCTTGTCTCAAAGTAGATGTACTGTATCAGTATAGTTCTTGTCTCAAAGTAGATGTACTGTATCAATATACGTCTTGTCTCAAAGTAGATGTACTGTATCAATATAGGTCTTGTCTCAAAGTAGATGTACTGTATCAATATTGGTCTTGTCTCAAAGTAGATGTACTGTATCAATATACGTCTTGTCTCAAAGTAGATGTACTGTATCAATATAGGTCTTGTCTCAAAGTAGATGTACTGTATCAATATAGGTCTTGTCTCAAAGTAGATGTACTGTATCAATATACGTCTTGTCTCAAAGTAGATGTACTGTATCAATATACGTCTTGTCTCAAAGTAGATGTACTGTATCAGTATAGGTCTTGTCTCAAAGTAGGTGTACTGTATCAGTATAGTTCTTGTCTCAAAGTAGATGTACTGTATCAGTATAGTTCTTGTCTCAAAGTAGATGTACTGTATCAGTATAGTTCTTGTCTCAAAGTAGGTGTACTGTATCAATATAGTTCTTGTCTCAAAGTAGGTGTACTGTATCAGTATAGTTCTTGTCTCAAAGTAGATGTACTGTATCAGTATAGTTCTTGTCTCAAAGTAGGTGTACTGTATCAGTATAGTTCTTGTCTCAAAGTAGATGTACTGTATCAGTATAGTTCTTGTCTCAAAGTAGGTGTACTGTATCAATATAGGTCTTGTCTCAAAGTAGATGTACTGTATCAATATACGTCTTGTCTCAAAGTAGATGTACTGTATCAATATAGGTCTTGTCTCAAAGTAGATGTACTGTATCAATATAGGTCTTGTCTCAAAGTAGATGTACTGTATCAATATACGTCTTGTCTCAAAGTAGATGTACTGTATCAATATACGTCTTGTCTCAAAGTAGATGTACTGTATCAATATAGTTCTTGTCTCAAAGTAGATGTACTGTATCAATATAGTTCTTGTCTCAAAGTAGGTGTACTGTATCAATATAGGTCTTGTCTCAAAGTAGGTGTACTGTATCAGTATAGTTCTTGTCTCAAAGTAGATGTACTGTATCAGTATAGTTCTTGTCTCAAAGTAGATGTACTGTATCAGTATAGTTCTTGTCTCAAAGTAGGTGTACTGTATCAGTATAGTTCTTGTCTCAAAGTAGGTGTACTGTATCAATATAGTTCTTGTCTCAAAGTAGATGTACTGTATCAGTATAGTTCTTGTCTCAAAGTAGGTGTACTGTATCAGTATAGTTCTTGTCTCAAAGTAGATGTACTGTATCAATATAGTTCTTGTCTCAAAGTAGATGTACTGTATCAGTATAGTTCTTGTCTCAAAGTAGGTGTACTGTATCAGTATAGTTCTTGTCTCAAAATAGGTGTACTGTATCAATATAGGTCTTGTCTCAAAGTAGATGTACTGTATCAGTATAGTTCTTGTCTCAAAGTAGATGTACTGTATCAATATACGTCTTGTCTCAAAGTAGATGTACTGTATCAGTATAGTTCTTGTCTCAAAGTAGGTGTACTGTATCAATATAGGTCTTGTCTCAAAGTAGATGTACTGTATCAATATACGTCTTGTCTCAAAGTAGATGTACTGTATCAATATAGGTCTTGTCTCAAAGTAGATGTACTGTATCAATATAGGTCTTGTCTCAAAGTAGATGTACTGTATCAATATACGTCTTGTCTCAAAGTAGATGTACTGTATCAATATACGTCTTGTCTCAAAGTAGATGTACTGTATCAGTATAGGTCTTGTCTCAAAGTAGGTGTACTGTATCAATATAGGTCTTGTCTCAAAGTAGGTGTACTGTATCAGTATAGTTCTTGTCTCAAAGTAGGTGTACTGTATCAGTATAGTTCTTGTCTCAAAGTAGATGTACTGTATCAGTATAGTTCTTGTCTCAAAGTAGGTGTACTGTATCAGTATAGTTCTTGTCTCAAAGTAGATGTACTGTATCAGTATAGTTCTTGTCTCAAAGTAGATGTACTGTATCAATATAGTTCTTGTCTCAAAGTAGGTGTACTGTATCAGTATAGTTCTTGTCTCAAAGTAGATGTACTGTATCAGTATAGTTCTTGTCTCAAAGTAGGTGTACTGTATCAGTATAGTTCTTGTCTCAAAGTAGGTGTACTGTATCAGTATAGTTCTTGTCTCAAAGTAGGTGTACTGT
Organism: Nerophis ophidion; assembly: GCF_033978795.1. Lineage (NCBI taxonomy): Eukaryota > Metazoa > Chordata > Actinopteri > Syngnathiformes > Syngnathidae > Nerophis > Nerophis ophidion. Next base: position 29,067,451 of record NC_084639.1, on the reverse strand, counting down.
ATCAGTATAGTTCTTGTCTCAAAGTAGGTGTACTGTATCAATATAGGTCTTGTCTCAAAGTAGATGTACTGTATCAGTATAGTACTTGTCTCAAAGTAGATGTACTGTATCAATATACGTCTTGTCTCAAAGTAGATGTACTGTATCAGTATAGTTCTTGTCTCAAAGTAGGTGTACTGTATCAATATAGGTCTTGTCTCAAAGTAGATGTACTGTATCAATATACGTCTTGTCTCAAAGTAGATGTACTGTATCAATATAGGTCTTGTCTCAAAGTAGATGTACTGTATCAATATAGGTCTTGTCTCAAAGTAGATGTACTGTATCAATATACGTCTTGTCTCAAAGTAGATGTACTGTATCAATATACGTCTTGTCTCAAAGTAGATGTACTGTATCAGTATAGGTCTTGTCTCAAAGTAGGTGTACTGTATCAATATAGGTCTTGTCTCAAAGTAGGTGTACTGTATCAGTATAGTTCTTGTCTCAAAGTAGGTGTACTGTATCAGTATAGTTCTTGTCTCAAAGTAGATGTACTGTATCAGTATAGTTCTTGTCTCAAAGTAGATGTACTGTATCAATATACGTCTTGTCTCAAAGTAGATGTACTGTATCAGTATAGGTCTTGTCTCAAAGTAGGTGTACTGTATCAGTATAGTTCTTGTTTCAAAGTAGGTGTACTGTATCAATATAGGTCTTGTCTCAAAGTAGATGTACTGTATCAGTATAGTTCTTGTCTCAAAGTCGGTCTACTGTATCAGTATAGTTCTTGTCTCAAAGTAGATGTACTGTATCAGTATAGTTCTTGTCTCAAAGTAGGTGTACTGTATCAGTATAGTTCTTGTCTCAAAGTAGATGTACTGTATCAGTATAGTTCTTGTCTCAAAGTAGATGTACTGTATCAGTATAGGTCTTGTCTCAAAGTAGGTGTACTGTATCAGTATAGTTCTTGTCTCAAAGTAGGTGTACTGTATCAGTATAGTTCTTGTCTCAAAGTAGATGTACTGTATCAGTATAGTTCTTGTCTCAAAGTAGGTGTACTGTATCAATATAGGTCTTGTCTCAAAGTAGGTGTACTGTATCAGTATAGTTCTTGTCTCAAAGTAGGTGTACTGTATCAGTATAGTTCTTGTCTCAAAGTAGATGTACTGTATCAGTATAGTTCTTTTCTCAAAGTAGGTGTACTGTATCAGTATAGTTCTTGTCTCAAAGTAGGTGTACTGTATCAGTATAGTTCTTGTCTCAAAGTAGATGTACTGTATCAGTATAGTCCTTGTCTCAAAGTAGGTGTACTGTATCAGTATAGTTCTTGTCTCAAAGTAGGTGTACTGTATCAGTATAGTTCTTGTCTCAAAGTAGGTGTACTGTATCAGTATAGTTCTTGTCTCAAAGTAGGTGTACTGTATCAATATAGTTCTTGTCTCAAAGTAGATGTACTGTATCAGTATAGTTCTTGTCTCAAAGTAGGTGTACTGTATCAATATAGTTCTTGTCTCAAAGTAGGTGTACTGTATCAGTATAGTTCTTGTCTCAAAGTAGATGTACTGTATCAGTATAGTTCTTGTCTCAAAGTAGATGTACTGTATCAGTATAGTTCTTGTCTCAAAGTAGGTGTACTGTATCAATATAGTTCTTGTCTCAAAGTAGGTGTACTGTATCAGTATAGTTCTTGTCTCAAAGTAGATGTACTGTATCAGTATAGTTCTTGTCTCAAAGTAGGTGTACTGTATCAGTATAGTTCTTGTCTCAAAGTAGATGTACTGTATCAGTATAGTTCTTGTCTCAAAGTAGGTGTACTGTATCAATATAGGTCTTGTCTCAAAGTAGATGTACTGTATCAATATACGTCTTGTCTCAAAGTAGATGTACTGTATCAATATACGTCTTGTCTCAAAGTAGATGTACTGTATCAATATACGTCTTGTCTCAAAGTAGATGTACTGTATCAATATACGTCTTGTCTCAAAGTAGATGTACTGTATCAATATACGTCTTGTCTCAAAGTAGATGTACTGTATCAATATAGTTCTTGTCTCAAAGTAGATGTACTGTATCAATATAGTTCTTGTCTCAAAGTAGATGTACTGTATCAATATAGGTCTTGTCTCAAAGTAGGTGTACTGTATCAGTATAGTTCTTGTCTCAAAGTAGATGTACTGTATCAGTATAGTTCTTGTCTCAAAGTAGATGTACTGTATCAGTATAGTTCTTGTCTCAAAGTAGGTGTACTGTATCAGTATAGTTCTTGTCTCAAAGTAGGTGTACTGTATCAATATAGTTCTTGTCTCAAAGTAGATGTACTGTATCAATAAAGGTCTTGTCTCAAAGTAGGTGTACTGTATCAGTATACGTCTTGTCTCAAAGTAGATGTACTGTATCAGTATAGGTCTTGTCTCAAAGTAGGTGTACTGTATCAGTATAGTTCTTGTCTCAAAGTAGGTGTACTGTATCAATATAGGTCTTGTCTCAAAGTAGATGTACTGTATCAGTATAGTTCTTGTCTCAAAGTAGATGTACTGTATCAATATACGTCTTGTCTCAAAGTAGATGTACTGTATCCGTATAGTTCTTGTCTCAAAGTAGGTGTACTGTATCAATATAGGTCTTGTCTCAAAGTAGATGTACTGTATCAATATACGTCTTGTCTCAAAGTAGATGTACTGTATCAATATAGGTCTTGTCTCAAAGTAGATGTACTGTATCAATATAGGTCTTGTCTCAAAGTAGATGTACTGTATCAATATACGTCTTGTCTCAAAGTAGATGTACTGTATCAATATACGTCTTGTCTCAAAGTAGATGTACTGTATCAGTATAGGTCTTGTCTCAAAGTAGGTGTACTGTATCAATATAGGTCTTGTCTCAAAGTAGGTGTACTGTATCAATATAGTTCTTGTCTCAAAGTAGATGTACTGTATCAGTATAGTTCTTGTCTCAAAGTAGGTGTACTGTATCAGTATAGTTCTTGTCTCAAAGTAGATGTACTGTATCAGTATAGTTCTTGTCTCAAAGTAGATGTACTGTATCAATATAGTTCTTGTCTCAAAGTAGGTGTACTGTATCAGTATAGTTCTTGTCTCAAAGTAGATGTACTGTATCAGTATAGTTCTTGTCTCAAAGTAGGTGTACTGTATCAGTATAGTTCTTGTCTCAAAGTAGGTGTACTGTATCAGTATAGTTCTTGTCTCAAAGTAGGTGTACTGTATCAGTATAGTTCTTGTCTCAAAGTAGGTGTACTGTATCAGTATAGGTCTTGTCTCAAAGTAGGTGTACTGTATCAGTATAGGTCTTGTCTCAAAGTAGGTGTACTGTATCAGTATAGTTCTTGTCTCAAAGTAGATGTACTGTATCAGTATAGTTCTTGTCTCAAAGTAGGTGTACTGTATCAGTATAGTTCTTGTCTCAAAGTAGGTGTACTGTATCAGTATAGTTCTTGTCTCAAAGTAGGAGTACTGTATCAGTATAGTTCTTGTCTCAAAGTAGGTGTACTGTATCAGTATAGGTCTTGTCTCAAAGTAGGTGTACTGTATCAGTATAGGTCTTGTCTCAAAGTAGGTGTACTGTATCAGTATAGTTCTTGTCTCAAAGTAGATGTACTGTATCAGTATAGTTCTTGTCTCAAAGTAGGTGTACTGTATCAGTATAGTTCTTGTCTCAAAGTAGGTGTACTGTATCAGTATAGTTCTTGTCTCAAAGTAGGTGTACTGTATCAGTATAGTTCTTGTCTCAAAGTAGGTGTACTGTATCAGTATAGTTCTTGTCTCAAAGTAGATGTACTGTATCAGTATAGTTCTTGTCTCAAAGTAGATGTACTGTATCAGTATAGTTCTTGTCTCAAAGTAGATGTACTGTATCAGTATAGTTCTTGTCTCAAAGTAGGTGTACTGTATCAGTATAGTTCTTGTCTCAAAGTAGATGTACTGTATCAATATAGGTCTTGTCTCAAAGTAGGTGTACTGTATCAGTATAGTTCTTGTCTCAAAGTAGATGTACTGTATCAGTATAGTTCTTGTCTCAAAGTAGGTGTACTGTATCAGTATAGTTCTTGTCTCAAAGTAGATGTACTGTATCAGTATAGTTCTTGTCTCAAAGTAGATGTACTGTATCAATATAGTTCTTGTCTCAAAGTAGGTGTACTGTATCAGTATAGTTCTTGTCTCAAAGTAGATGTACTGTATCAGTATAGTTCTTGTCTCAAAGTAGGTGTACTGTATCAGTATAGTTCTTGTCTCAAAGTAGGTGTACTGTATCAGTATAGTTCTTGTCTCAAAGTAGGTGTACTGTATCAGTATAGTTCTTGTCTCAAAGTAGGTGTACTGTATCAGTATAGTTCTTGTCTCAAAGTAGGTGTACTGTATCAGTATAGGTCTTGTCTCAAAGTAGGTGTACTGTATCAGTATAGGTCTTGTCTCAAAGTAGGTGTACTGTATCAGTATAGTTCTTGTCTCAAAGTAGATGTACTGTATCAGTATAGTTCTTGTCTCAAAGTAGGTGTACTGTATCAGTATAGTTCTTGTCTCAAAGTAGGTGTACTGTATCAGTATAGTTCTTGTCTCAAAGTAGATGTACTGTATCAGTATAGTTCTTGTCTCAAAGTAGGTGTACTGTATCAGTATAGTTCTTGTCTCAAAGTAGGTGTACTGTATCAATATAGGTCTTGTCTCAAAGTAGGTGTACTGTATCAATATAGTTCTTGTCTCAAAGTAGATGTACTGTATCAGTATAGTTCTTGTCTCAAAGTAGGTGTACTGTATCAGTATAGTTCTTGTCTCAAAGTAGGTGTACTGTATCAGTATAGGTCTTGTCTCAAAGTAGGTGTACTGTATCAGTATAGTTCTTGTCTCAAAGTAGGTGTACTGTATCAGTATAGGTCTTGTCTCAAAGTAGGTGTACTGTATCAGTATAGGTCTTTTCTCAAAGTAGGTGTACTGTATCAGTATAGTTCTTGTCTCAAAGTAGATGTACTGTATCAGTATAGTTCTTGTCTCAAAGTAGGTGTACTGTATCAGTATAGTTCTTGTCTCAAAGTAGGTGTACTGTATCAGTATAGTTCTTGTCTCAAAGTAGGTGTACTGTATCAGTATAGTTCTTGTCTCAAAGTAGGTGTACTGTATCAGTATAGTTCTTGTCTCAAAGTAGGTGTACTGTATCAGTATAGTTCTTGTCTCAAAGTAGGTGTACTGTATCAGTATAGGTCTTGTCTCAAAGTAGGTGTACTGTATCAGTATAGTTCTTGTCTCAAAGTAGATGTACTGTATCAGTATAGTTCTTGTCTCAAAGTAGGTGTACTGTATCAGTATAGTTCTTGTCTCAAAGTAGGTGTACTGTATCAGTATAGTTCTTGTCTCAAAGTAGGTGTACTGTATCAGTATAGTTCTTGTCTCAAAGTAGGTGTACTGTATCAGTATAGTTCTTGTCTCAAAGTAGATGTACTGTATCAGTATAGTTCTTGTCTCAAAGTAGGTGTACTGTATCAGTATAGTTCTTGTCTCAAAGTAGATGTACTGTATCAGTATAGTTCTTGTCTCAAAGTAGATGTACTGTATCAGTATAGTTCTTGTCTCAAAGTAGATGTACTGTATCAGTATAGTTCTTGTCTCAAAGTAGATGTACTGTATCAGTATAGTTCTTGTCTCAAAGTAGGTGTACTGTATCAGTATAGTTCTTGTCTCAAAGTAGGTGTACTGTATCAATATAGGTCTTGTCTCAAAGTAGGTGTACTGTATCAATATAGTTCTTGTCTCAAAGTAGATGTACTGTATCAGTATAGTTCTTGTCTCAAAGTAGGTGTACTGTATCAGTATAGTTCTTGTCTCAAAGTAGGTGTACTGTATCAGTATAGTTCTTGTCTCAAAGTAGGTGTACTGTATCAGTATAGTTCTTGTCTCAAAGTAGGTGTACTGTATCAATATAGTTCTTGTCTCAAAGTAGATGTACTGTATCAGTATAGTTCTTGTCTCAAAGTAGGTGTACTGTATCAGTATAGTTCTTGTCTCAAAGTAGGTGTACTGTATCAGTATAGTTCTTGTCTCAAAGTAGATGTACTGTATCAGTATAGTTCTTGTCTCAAAGTAGATGTACTGTATTAGTATAGTTCTTGTCTCAAAGTAGGTGTACTGTATCAGTATAGTTCTTGTCTCAAAGTAGGTGTACTGTATCAGTATAGTTCTTGTCTCAAAGTAGATGTACTGTATCAGTATAGTTCTTGTCTCAAAGTAGGTGTACTGTATCAATATAGGTCTTGTCTCAAAGTAGGTGTACTGTATCAATATAGTTCTTGTCTCAAAGTAGATGTACTGTATCAGTATAGTTCTTGTCTCAAAGTAGGTGTACTGTATCAGTATAGTTCTTGTCTCAAAGTAGATGTACTGTATCAGTATAGTTCTTGTCTCAAAGTAGATGTACTGTATCAGTATAGTTCTTGTCTCAAAGTAGGTGTACTGTATCAGTATAGTTCTTGTCTCAAAGTAGGTGTACTGTATCAATATAGGTCTTGTCTCAAAGTAGGTGTACTGTATCAATATAGTTCTTGTCTCAAAGTAGATGTACTGTATCAGTATAGTTCTTGTCTCAAAGTAGGTGTACTGTATCAGTATAGTTCTTGTCTCAAAGTAGGTGTACTGTATCAGTATAGTTCTTGTCTCAAAGTAGGTGTACTGTATCAGTATAGTTCTTGTCACAAAGTAGGTGTACTGTATCAATATAGTTCTTGTCTCAAAGTAGATGTACTGTATCAGTATAGTTCTTGTCTCAAAGTAGGTGTACTGTATCAGTATAGTTCTTGTCTCAAAGTAGGTGTACTGTATCAGTATAGTTCTTGTCTCAAAGTAGATGTACTGTATCAGTATAGTTCTTGTCTCAAAGTAGATGTACTGTATCAGTATAGTTCTTGTCTCAAAGTAGGTGTACTGTATCAGTATAGTTCTTGTCTCAAAGTAGGTGTACTGTATCAGTATAGTTCTTGTCTCAAAGTAGATGTACTGTATCAGTATAGTTCTTGTCTCAAAGTAGGTGTACTGTATCAATATAGGTCTTGTCTCAAAGTAGGTGTACTGTATCAATATAGTTCTTGTCTCAAAGTAGATGTACTGTATCAGTATAGTTCTTGTCTCAAAGTAGGTGTACTGTATCAGTATAGTTCTTGTCTCAAAGTAGGTGTACTGTATCAGTATAGTTCTTGTCTCAAAGTAGGTGTACTGTATCAGTATAGTTCTTGTCTCAAAGTAGGTGTACTGTATCAGTATAGGTCTTGTCTCAAAGTAGGTGTACTGTATCAGTATAGTTCTTGTCTCAAAGTAGATGTACTGTATCAGTATAGTTCTTGTCTCAAAGTAGGTGTACTGTATCAGTATAGTTCTTGTCTCAAAGTAGGTGTACTGTATCAGTATAGTTCTTGTCTCAAAGTAGGTGTACTGTATCAATATAGTTCTTGTCTCAAAGTAGATGTACTGTATCAGTATAGTTCTTGTCTCAAAGTAGGTGTACTGTATCAGTATAGTTCTTGTCTCAAAGTAGGTGTACTGTCACCACCTGTCACATCACTACCTGACTTATTTGGACGTGTTTGCTGTTTACTTGTGTGTAGTATTTTACTTCTTGTCTTGCACTCCTATTTTGGTGCTGGTTGTCATGGCACTCACCTTTTTTTTTTTTTTTGGTTGAAGCATTTTTACCTGCAAAGCATCATGGTCGTTCCCGACATCTACAAAGCAGTTAGCTACCTGCTGCCACCCTCCAGTGTATCCAAACAGGGTGGTAGTCTGAGCTGCTGGTTGGCGTGTAAGCACAAACAGTCAGGACCCAGGACATCATAGTCCACCTCGGGCCTGGCTCCAGAGGGGGACCCCGGTGACCCGCATCTGGGCCAGGGAAATCTGGGTCCTCTGTTTGTCTGATCCCTCACCTGGGACCTGTTTGTCTGGAGAGACCCTACCAGGGGGCATAAAGACCTCGGACAACATAGCTCCTAGGATCATTGGGACACGCACACTCCTCTACCACGTTAAGGTGGCGGCTCAGAGAGGAGTGTTATGGTGGTACTTAATGAATACTTAGGTCTACTACACTACTGTATTTAATGTTGTCATGATGCTGGTACTTAATGAATACTTAGGTCTACTACACTACTGTATTTATTGTTGTCATGATGGTGGTACTTAATGAATACTTAGGTCTACTACACTACTGTATTTAATGTTGTCATGATGGTGGTACTTAATGAATACTTAGGTCTACTACACTACTGTATTTATTGTTGTCATGATGGTTGTACTTAATGAATACTTAGGTCTACTACACTACTGTATTTAATGTTGTCATGATGGTGCTACTTAATTAATACTTAGGTCTACTACACTACTGTATTTAATGTTGTCATGATGGTGCTACTTAATTAATACTTAGGTCTAGCTGACTGCTGTATTTAATGATGTATTACTTGAAGTGGTACTTGATGAATACTTAGGTCTAGCTGACTGCTGTATTTAATGATGTATTACTTGAAGTGGTACTTGATGAATACTTAGGTCTAGCTGACTGCTGTATTTAATGATGTATTACTTGAAGTGGTACTTGATGAATACTTAGGTCTACTGACTGCTGTATTTAATGATGTATTACTTGAAGTGGTACTTGATGAATACTTAGGTCTAGCTGACTGCTGTATTTAATGATGTATTACTTGAAGTGGTACTTGATGAATACTTAGGTCTAGCTGACTGCTGTATTTAATGATGTATTACTTGAAGTGGTACTTGATGAATACTTAGGTCTAGCTGACTGCTGTATTTAATGATGTATTACTTGAAGTGGTACTTGATGAATACTTAGGTCTACTGACTGCTGTATTTAATGATGTATTACTTGAAGTGGTACTTGATGAATACTTAGGTCTAGCTGACTGCTGTATTTAATGATGTATTACTTGAAGTGGTACTTGATGAATACTTAGGTCTAGCTGACTGCTGTGTTTAATTATGTATTACTTGAAGTGGTACTTGGTGGAAACAACCACTGACTTCTAGCTAATGGTTCCTTCAAATAGATTGACAATAATAGTTTTTTGACATAAACTAATTTATTGGTCATGATTAAATGATTCAAAATCATGAACATTCATTTTGAAATATGTTTCATTTCAGGTCAGCAGATTTTTGTTTTACAATTTTACAATTAAAGAGACTTGATAATAAACATCATTAGCGATGACACTAATTTACTTTGTCAACTATAGCACAAAGCTAATAATTGCTTTATTTCAATCTTATTTTTAAACTCTAAACAACTTCATTGACCATAAAAGTGATTTAAAAAATTAAGAAATATTTCTGAAAATATTGTTTCACATTCGGTCAGCGGCTTGTTTAATTATTTGACAAATGAAATGACGTAATAATTAACAATATTACCTATAACACTCATTTGCTTAGTCAACTATAGCATAAAAAGCTAATCATTTCCTTTGTTTGTATAAATGGTTTGTTGCCTTCAAACCACTTCTTTGGGAAAGTGTTTGCTGAAAAACAAGAAGAGTCACAGAAAGAAGTATTTATGCGGAAAGAAATGAAGAATAGTGAAGAGAAAATAGAAGCGAGAGCGATGACGCCCCCTAGCGGTGCGGCCGGGTACTGCATCACGGGTGTCCAGGCTTTGTTGTGGTGGGATTGCGCATGCGCAATGAGATGAATGGCGGCCGCGTTTACAGCCCACCAGGAAGTGTGGCGGACAAATAATCCGACGTTCTGCGGCCTTTGCGACTGAGATCGGAGGAGGCAGCGACGCCGGCCGCGTCGGTACCGGCTCCGACCCGGATTCGGCCTCCGGGACCTGGGTTGATGCGGGCAGTCTGCGGGGTTCCCCGCCCGCCTGTCGCCTCCTCGGCCCGGGGCTGCTCGCTCCGACACGCCCGCCCTGACCATCCTGACCATCCGCCTGTCGCCTCCTCGGCCCGGGGCTGCTCGCTCCGACACGCCCGCCCTGACCATCCTGACCATCCGCCTGTCGCCTCCTCGGCCCGGGGCTGCTCGCTCCGACACGCCCGCCCTGACCATCCTGACCATCCGCCTGCCGCCTCCTCGGCCCGGGGCTGCTCGCTCCGACACGCCCGCCCTGACCATCCTGACCATCCTGACCATCCTGACCGCCCGCCTGTCGCCTCCTCGGCCCGGGGCTGCTCGCTCCGACACGCCCGCCCTCCGCCTGCGATGGGATGCTGCGGGAGTGCGGAGGTGAGTCCGCCGGGCTTCGCTCGTCGTCGTCGATGTCGTCCGCCTTCACGGCGCCCGACGTGTGATTAGAAGAAGAATTCATCCAATTAGAAGAAGAAGAATTCATCCAATTAGCCGCCTGGCCGGTGAGTTGGCCTGCTAACGTGCGCGTGCGTGTGTGTGTGTGTGTGTGTGTGTGTGTGTGTGTGTGTGTGTGTGTGTGTGTGTGTGTGTGTGTGTGCGCGCTGCAGAGGACAAAGAGAGAATGGAGACCACTGGAGGAGAGAAGCTGCACTGACCTGCCCTGGTTCCTGCTCTTCACCCTCTTCTGCGTCGGCATGGTAACACTATAACCTACTTCCTCTCATGCTACATCGCCTACTTCCTCTCATGCTACATCGCCTACTTCCTCTCATGCTACATCGCCTACTTCCTCTCATGCTACATCACCTACTTCCTCTCATGCTACATCGCCTACTTCCTCTCATGCTACATCGCCTACTTCCTCTCATGCTACATCGCCTACTTCCTCTCATGCTACATCGCCTACTTCCTCTCATGCTACATCGCCTACTTCCTCTCATGCTACATCGCCTACTTCCTCTCATGCTACATCGCCTACTTCCTCTCATGCTACATCGCCTACTTCCTCTCATGCTACATCGCCTACTTCCTCTCATGCTAAATCGCCTACTTCCTCTCATGCTACATCACCTACTTCCTCTCATGCTACACCATCTACTTCCTCTCATGCTACATTGCCTACTTCCTCTCATGCTACACCATCTACTTCCTCTCATGCTACATCACCTACTTCCTCTCATGCTCACCATCTACTTCCTCTCATGCTACACCATTTACTTCCTCTCATGCTACATCACCTACTTCCTCTCATGCTACATCGCCTACTTCCTCTCATGCTACATCGCCTACTTCCTCTCATGCTACATCGCCTACTTCCTCTCATGCTACATCGCCTACTTCCTCTCATGCTACATCGCCTACTTCCTCTCATGCTACATCGCCTACTTCCTCTCATGCTACATCACCTACTTCCTCTCATGCTACACCATCTACTTCCTCTCATGCTACATTGCCTACTTCCTCTCATGCTACACCATCTACTTCCTCTCATGCTACATCACCTACTTCCTCTCATGCTACACCATCTACTTCCTCTCATGCTACATCACCTACTTCCTCTCATGCTACACCATCTACTTCCTCTCATGCTACATCACCTACTTCCTCTCATGCTACACCATCTACTTCCTCTCATGCTACACCATTTACTTCCTCTCATGCTACATCACCTACTTCCTCTCATGCTACACCACTTACTTCCTCTCATGCTACACCACCTACTTCCTCTCATGCTACACCATTTACTTCCTCTCATGCTACACCACCTACTTCCTGTCATGCTACACCATCTACTTCCTCTCATGCTACACCGCCTACTTCCTCTCATGCTACACCACCTACTTCCTCTCAAGCGGCATCATGCTAACCCACTTCCTGTAATGCTATATCACCTACTTCCTGTGATGCTACAGCACGCTAAGCCACTTCCTGTGCCCGGCAGGGGAGCGTGTGCGCCTACACCGTGGTCACAGGTGGCGCCGCCCGCCTGGTAATGGGCTACGACAGCTACGGCAACACCTGCGGCCGCCCCAACCAGCACCTGGACCAGGTCCCGCTCAGCGGCCTGGACCACACCGACAGAAAGTGAGTCTGATTGGCCAACTTGACCTGGGACTTTTCTACTCGCTCCAACAAACCATGACTCATCACATGAGGGTTGCCATGCCAACATTCCTTTCCTTGATCTGGTTTTATTGATCTGCTTTTCTTGATCTGGTTTGATTGATCTGATATTCACATATAAGGTGTAACAGTAATATTACACATGAATATTCGTGTCTAATTTACTCTCACACATGAATATTCAATGACAGACTCACTGTGGTAGCACAGTGTCAATGACAGACTCACTGTGGTAGCAGAGTGTCAATGACAGACTCACTGTGGTAGCAGAGTGTCAATGACAGACTCACTGTGGTAGCACAGTGTCAATGACAGACTCACTGTGGTAGCAGAGTGTCAATGACAGACTCACTGTGGTAGCAGAGTGTCAATGACAGACTCACTGTGGTAGCAGAGTGTCAATGACAGACTCACTGTGGTAGCAGAGTGTCAATGACAGACTCACTGTGGTAGCAGAGTGTCAATGACAGACTCACTGAGGTAGCAGAGTGTCAATGAGGCTGTTATGAGATCACAGAAGTTTGAAGGTGGAGAAAATAGTTTGACTAGTGAATATTTGTGTGTGAGTAAAACACTTTTAGTTTGTGTGTGGAGTTTTAGTAGTCATTTCACATCATACTTTCGATATTATTATTCTTTTACTTTTAATATTATATTCTTTTAACTTTCGATATTATTATCCTTTTACTTTTAATATTATATTCTTTTAACTTTTGATATTATTATTCTTTTGTTCCTCCTACAGAAAACAGTTGTAGCTTTTACGGTAAAAAAAAAGTCAGGTCAGTTGCCAAATTGTAACCATAAATATTTGTGTTTTTTTCAGCATATTACTGTAATTAAAAAAAAAATATATATATATTACTATTATTTAAGGTAAAGAACTGACAGTACAGTTGCCAGAGTTTTAGAGTAAAATATTATTGGAAAATGAAAAAACAGATGCACTGTTTTTTAGGGTAAAATAGTCGAAATGGAAAAACAATACCACACTTCTTTTTTTTTTTTTTACCAGAGATTTTAAAGTCAAAGTAGCAATGACACACACACACAGACACACACACACACACGCACACACTAGGTGTGGTGATATTTGTCCCATCCCCTTGTTCACCCCCTGGGAGGTGAGGGGAGCAGTGAGCAGCAGCATTGGCCATACTTTCTGGTGTTGGACCCCCAAGTCCAAGCCTTGATGCTGAGTGGCAAGCAGGCAGGTAATGGCTCCCATTGTTATAGTCTTTGGTGTGACTGGGCCGGGGTTTGAACTCACAACCTTGCAGTGTCAGGGCGGACCCTCTCACCACTAAGCCACCGAGCAGGTGACAGTAAAATCTGCAGTTGATTTCACATTGTAATGCAAAAACAGTGCCGGTGTTTATGCTCCAAAAGAAAGTTTTACTGTAAAAATGTTGTTTACACTACAATTGTTGCAACTCAGCTGTTAGTTGTTTTTGTGGTCAAATCAACAGTTGTTTGGACTTTGGATTACTTCACACACTTGTTGTTTTAACCTCACATTCTGACGACTGAGCTGGCTTTTTTTTCCTTTATTATCCTAAAATGTATGGTTGTTTTTTTTACAAAAATGGTAGCACTGTATTTTTCCAGTAAAGTTTTTTACTGCAAAATGTAGGATTGAGGGCAACTTGCTGTGTATTTATCTGTTATGTGAACAACATGTTTGCAATGTACTACTTGCAGATGTGATGACATAATGTGATGTGTCTTCCTGCCAGCTTACTTGCAGATGTGATGACATAATGTGATGTGTCTTCCTGCCAGCTTCGTCTTCTTCTTGGATCCTTGCAACATCGACATCGTTCAGAGGAAGATCAAGTCGCTGGCGTTGTGCGTGTCCCTGTGTCCTCCTCAAGTCCTGCACACCTACCAGGACCTCAAGAGGTTCGCTATGGTCAACGGTGAGTCTCCAATCATAATGTCCAGGAGCAATACAAACACATCACCTTATATATCATCTTTCATAATGTCCAGGAGCAATACAAACACATCACCTTATATATCATCTTTCATAATGTCCAGGAGCAATATCACCACATCACCTTCAGATATCACCAGATCACCTTCAAATATCACCACATCACCTTCAAATATCACCACATCACCTTCCAATATCACCACATCACCTTCAAATATCACCACATCACCTTCCAATATCACCACATCACCTTCCAATATCACCACATCACCTTCCATTATCACCACATCACCTTCAAATATCACCACATCACCTTCCAATATCACCACATCACCTTCCAATATCACCACATCACCTTCCATTATCACCACATCACCTTCAAATATCACCACATCACCTTCAAATATCACCACATCACCTTCCAATATCACCACATCACCTTCCAATATCACCACATCACCTTCCAATATCACCACATCACCTTCCAATATCACCACATCACCTTCCAATATCACCACATCACCTTCCAATATCACCACATCACCTTCCAATATCACCACATCACCTTCCAATATCACCACATCACCTTCAAATATCACCACATCACCTTCCAATATCACCACATCACCTTCCAATATCACCACATCACCTTCCAATATCACCACATCACCTTCCAATATCACCACATCACCTTCCAATATCACCACATCACCTTCAAATATCACCACATCACCTTCAAATATCACCACATCACCTTCCAATATCACCACATCCCCTTCAAATATCACCACATCACCTTCCAATATCACCACATCACCTTCCAATATCACCACATCACCTTCCAATATCACCACATCACCTTCCAATATCACCACATCACCTTCAAATATCACCACATCACCTTCAAATATCACCACATCACCTTCCAATATCACCACATCACCTTCAAATATCACCACATCACCTTCAAATATCACCACATCACCTTCCAATATCACCACATCACCTTCCAATATCACCACATCACCTTCCAATATCACCACATCACCTTCCAATATCACCACATCACCTTCCAATATCACCACATCACCTTCAAATATCACCACATCACCTTCAAATATCACCACATCACCTTCCAATATCACCACATCACCTTCAAATATCACCACATCACCTTCAAATATAACCACATCACCTTCCAATATCACCACATCACCTTCCAATATCACCACATCACCTTCCAATATCACCACATCACCTTCAAATATCACCACATCACCTTCCAATATCACCACATCACCTTCCAATATCACCACATCACCTTCCAATATCACCACATCACCTTCAAATATCACCACATCACCTTCAGATATCACCAGATCACCTTCAAATATCACCACATCACCTTCCAATATCACCACATCACCTTCAAATATCACCACATCACCTTCAGATATCACCAGATCACCTTCAAATATCACCACATCACCTTCCAATATCATCACATCACCTTCAAATATCACCACATCACCTTCCAATATCACCACATCACCTTCAAATATCACCACATCACCTTCCAATATCACCACATCACCTTCCAATATCACCACATCACCTTCAAATATCACCACATCACCTTCAAATATCACCACATCACCTTCCAATATCACCACATCACCTTCCAATATCACCACATCACCTTCCAATATCACCACATCACCTTCAAATATCACCACATCACCTTCAAATATCACCACATCACCTTCCAATATCACCACATCACCTTCAAATATCACCACATCACCTTCAAATATCACCACATCACCTTCCAATATCACCACATCACCTTCCAATATCACCACATCACCTTCCAATATCACCACATCACCTTCCAATATCACCACATCACCTTCCAATATCACCACATCACCTTCAAATATCACCACATCACCTTCAAATATCACCACATCACCTTCCAATATCACCACATCACCTTCAAATATCACCACATCACCTTCAAATATCACCACATCACCTTCCAATATCACCACATCACCTTCCAATATCACCACATCACCTTCCAATATCACCACATCACCTTCAAATATCACCACATCACCTTCCAATATCACCACATCACCTTCCAATATCACCACATCACCTTCCAATATCACCACATCACCTTCAAATATCACCACATCACCTTCAGATATCACCAGATCACCTTCAAATATCACCACATCACCTTCCAATATCACCACATCACCTTCAAATATCACCACATCACCTTCAGATATCACCAGATCACCTTCAAATATCACCACATCACCTTCCAATATCATCACATCACCTTCAAATATCACCACATCACCTTCCAATATCACCACATCACCTTCCAATATCACCACATCACCTTCCAATATCACCACATCACCTTCCATTATCACCACATCACCTTCAAATATCACCACATCACCTTCAAATATCACCACATCACCTTCCAATATCACCACATCACCTTCAAATATCACCACATCACCTTCCAATATCACCACATCACCTTCCAATATCACCACATCACCTTCCAATATCACCACATCACCTTCCATTATCACCACATCACCTTCAAATATCACCACATCACCTTCAAATATCACCACATCACCTTCCAATATCACCACATCACCTTCCAATATCACCACATCACCTTCCAATATCACCACATCACCTTCCAATATCACCACATCACCTTCCAATATCACCACATCACCTTCCAATATCACCACATCACCTTCCATATCACCACATCACCTTCCAATATCACCACATCACCTTCAAATATCACCACATCACCTTCAAATATCACCACATCACCTTCCAATATCACCACATCACCTTCAAATATCACCACATCACCTTCCAATATCACCACATCACCTTCCAATATCACCACATCACCTTCCAATATCACCACATCACCTTCCAATATCACCACATCACCTTCAAATATCACCACATCACCTTCAAATATCACCACATCACCTTCCAATATCACCACATCACCTTCCAATATCACCACATCACCTTCAAATATCACCACATCACCTTCAGATATCACCAGATCACCTTCAAATATCACCACATCACCTTCCAATATCACCACATCACCTTCAAATATCACCACATCACCTTCCAATATCACCACATCACCTTCAAATATCACCACATCACCTTCCAATATCACCACATCACCTTCCAATATCACCACATCACCTTCCAATATCACCACATCACCTTCCAATATCACCACATCACCTTCAAATATCACCACATCACCTTCAAATATCACCACATCACCTTCCAATATCACCACATCACCTTCCAATATCACCACATCACCTTCAAATATCACCACATCACCTTCAGATATCACCACATCACCTTCAAATATCACCACATCACCTTCCAATATCACCACATCACCTTCAAATATCACCACATCACCTTCCAATATCACCACATCACCTTCCAATATCACCACATCACCTTCCAATATCACCACATCACCTTCCATTATCACCACATCACCTTCAAATATCACCACATCACCTTCAAATATCACCACATCACCTTCCAATATCACCACATCACCTTCCAATATCACCACATCACCTTCCAATATCACCACATCACCTTCCAATATCACCACATCACCTTCAAATATCACCACATCACCTTCAAATATCACCACATCACCTTCAAATATCACCACATCACCTTCCAATATCACCACATCACCTTCAAATATCACCACATCACCTTCCAATATCACCACATCACCTTCCAATATCACCACATCACCTTCCAATATCACCACATCACCTTCCAATATCACCACATCACCTTCCAATATCACCACATCACCTTCCAATATCACCACATCACCTTCAAATATCACCACATCACCTTCAAATATCACCACATCACCTTCCAATATCACCACATCACCTTCCAATATCACCACATCACCTTCCAATATCACCACATCACCTTCCGATATCACCACATCACCTTCCGATATCACCACATCACCTTCCAATATCACCACATCACCTTCCAATATCACCACATCACCTTCCAATATCACCACATCACCTTCCAATATCACCACATCACCTTCCAATATCACCACATCACCTTCAAATATCACCACATCACCTTAGAATATCACCACATCACCTTCAAATATCACCACATCACCTTCCAATATCACCACATCACCTTCCAATATCACCACATCACCTTCCAATATCACCACATCACCTTCCAATATCACCACATCACCTTCCAATATCACCACATCACCTTCCAATATCACCACATCACCTTCCAATATCACCACATCACCTTCCAATATCACCACATCACCTTCCAATATCACCACATCACCTTCCATTATCACCACATCACCTTCAAATATCACCACATCACCTTCAAATATCACCACATCACCTTCCAATATCACCACATCACCTTCCAATATCACCACATCACCTTCCAATATCACCACATCACCTTCCAATATCACCACATCACCTTCAAATATCACCACATCACCTTCAAATATCACCACATCACCTTCAAATATCACCACATCACCTTCCAATATCACCACATCACCTTCAAATATCACCACATCACCTTCCAATATCACCACATCACCTTCCAATATCACCACATCACCTTCCAATATCACCACATCACCTTCCAATATCACCACATCACCTTCCAATATCACCACATCACCTTCCAATATCACCACATCACCTTCAAATATCACCACATCACCTTCAAATATCACCACATCACCTTCCAATATCACCACATCACCTTCCAATATCACCACATCACCTTCCAATATCACCACATCACCTTCCGATATCACCACATCACCTTCCGATATCACCACATCACCTTCCAATATCACCACATCACCTTCCAATATCACCACATCACCTTCCAATATCACCACATCACCTTCCAATATCACCACATCACCTTCCAATATCACCACATCACCTTCCAATATCACCACATCACCTTAGAATATCACCACATCACCTTCAAATATCACCACATCACCTTCCAATATCACCACATCACCTTCCAATATCACCACATCACCTTCCAATATCACCACATCACCTTCCAATATCACCACATCACCTTCCAATATCACCACATCACCTTCCAATATCACCACATCACCTTCCAATATCACCACATCACCTTCCAATATCACCACATCACCTTCCAATATCACCACATCACCTTCCAATATCGCCACCTTCTGATTGACACAATTCCAACATCCACTCCTCCTGGACATTCACACTCACACTTTCCCAACTTCCAAACCTAAATCCCCTTTTCCTGGAAAGTCTTCAACATTGAAACATTCCAACATCCAAACTATTCTTCCATTCAAACTACGTTTTGTTGGCATTTCACTTCAACTTCAGCTTCGGAGCATTCACTCATCAACTACTTATTATTCATTGAATAGTTGTGGCACTAAATCATTGCATGTGAACTTTTTCATCACTTTTAATGAGTCCCTTTTGCACTATTTTGGATGAGTATTTCTTTTTGTAATCAGCCTGACCAAAGCCTTGAGGATGATGTCTGTGATGAACACATGATGTTGCATGTGAGTGACACTGTAGTGGAGTGTAAGTCATGTCTGTGATGAACACATGATGTTGCATGTGAGTGACACTGTAGTGGAGTGTAAGTCATGTCTATGATGAACACATGTTGCATGTGAGTGACACTGTAGTGGAGTGTAAGTCATGTCTGTGATGAACACATGATGTTGCATGTGAGTGACACTGTAGTGGAGTGTAAGTCATGTCTGTGATGAACACATGATGTTGCATGTGAGTGACACTGTAGTGGAGTGTAAGTCATGTCTATGATGAACACATGTTGCATGTGAGTGACACTGTAGTGGAGTGTAAGTCATGTCTGTGATGAACACATGATGTTGCATGTGAGTGACACTGTAGTGGAGTGTAAGTCATGTCTGTGATGAACACATGATGTTGCATGTGAGTGACACTGTAGTGGAGTGTAAGTCATGTCTGTGATGAACACATGTTGCATGTGAGTGACACTGTAGTGGAGTGTAAGTCATGTCTGTGATGAACACATGTTGCATGTGAGTGACACTGTAGTGGAGTGTAAGTCATGTCTGTGATGAACACATGTTGCATGTGAGTGACACTGTAGTGGAGTGTAAGTCATGTCTGTGATGAACACATGTTGCATGTGAGTGACAGGGTAATATTGCATGTGAGCGACAGGGTAATGTTGCATGTGAGTGACAGGGTAATGTTGCATGTGATTGACATAACATAGTCACCAAGTGTCATGGATGCAAAGGATTCTGGGTATTTGTTGTGTTGCATTTATGTTGTGTTACTGTGAGGATTTTCTCCCGAAATGAGTTTGTCATTCTTCTTTTGTGTGGGTTCACAATGTGGCGCATATTAGTAGGAGTGTGAAAGTTGTTTATATCACAACCGTCAGTGTACTCTGTGTCACCCAGTATGCTTTGCAATCTCATGCATGTGTCGATAGAAGCAGCAAAATGCATGTGTAAGGTCCGCACGAATGGCGGGCGTGATGACGTTCAAGAGGACGCAAATAGCATTCCGTGAATGGCGGGCGTGATGACGTTCAAGAGGACGCAAATAGCATTCCGTGAATGGCGGGCGGTATGACGTTCAAGAGGACGTTAAGAGTAATATCATCACGGCACGCCCTTAATATTGTAGTCCGAGTGAAAATTGGAGTACGTTGATTCCGGGTGATGTCCGGGAGAGGCATCGAATTCCGGAATCTCCCTGCAACAATCTGGGGGGTCGGCGATTGTGCAGCTGAGCCGCATCAGAGTTGCCAAAGAGCCGCAGGTGGCAGACCCCTGAACTAAGATAAATAATGATGTTACATCCAAAGTCTCCAAGGCAGTGTTGGGAAGTATTCAGTAACAAAGGGGTCCGCATCATCCCACCTACCATATACAAATAACTTGGTATGGGTCCAGACTTCTTTGGCAGAGAATTTTAAACGGGTTTTAACCTCTTTCAAACGTTGTCATGGTTACATGGTCACATGACTTTCAGGTTCGGAGTTGTGCTCGTACGAGCTAGCTGGTCACAAGTACCCCGCTGTGCCCGAGAGGTTCTCCAAGTGTCCCAAACTCCCTGTCCCGCCCAGGTGAGTCCAGTCTCCAAGCGGTCTTTGTCCCGCCTCTAAACTTTGCTTTGTCCCGCCTCTAGACTTTGCTTTGTCCCGCCTCTAAACTTTGCTTTGTCCCACCTCTAAACTTTGCTTTGTCCCGCCTCTAAACTTTGCTTTGTCCCGCCTCTAGCCTTTGCTTTGTCCCGCCTCTAAACTTTGCTTTGTCCCACTTCTAAACTTTGCTTTGTCCCGCCTCTAAACTTTGCTTTGTCCCACCTCTAAACTTTGCTTTGTCCCGCCTCTAAACTTTGCTTTGTCCCGCCTCTAGCCTTTGCTTTGTCCCGCCTCTAAACTTTGTTTGTCCCGCCTCTAAACTTTGCTTTGTCCCACCTCTAAACTTTGCTTTGTCCCGCCTCTAAACTTTGCTTTGTCCCGCCTCTAGCCTTTGCTTTGTCCCGCCTCTAAACTTTGCTTTGTCCCGCCTCTAAACTTTGCTTTGTCCCGCCTCTAGCCTTTGCTTTGTCCCGCCTCTAAACTTTGTTTGTCCCACCTCTAAACTTTGTTTGTCCCGCCTCTAAACTTTGTTTGTCCCACCTCTAAACTGTGGTGTGTCCCGCCTTTAAACTGTGGTGTGTCCCATGCAGCAAGCCTCTGCCACTCTTTGTCTGTCCCGCCTCTAAACTGTGGTGTGTCCCACCTTTAAACTGTGGTGTGTCCTGCCTTTAAACTGTGGTGTGTCCCGCCTCTAAACTTTGCTTTGTCCCACCTCTAAACTTTGCTTTGTCCCGCCTCTAAACTTTGCTTTGTCCCGCCTCTAGCCTTTGCTTTGTCCCGCCTCTAAACTTTGCTTTGTCCCGCCTCTAAACTTTGCTTTGTCCCGCCTCTAGCCTTTGCTTTGTCCCGCCTCTAAACTTTGTTTGTCCCACCTCTAAACTTTGTTTGTCCCGCCTCTAAACATTGTTTGTCCCACCTCTAAACTGTGGTGTGTCCCGCCTTTAAACTGTGGTGTGTCCCGCCTTTAAACTGTGGTGTGTCCCGCCTTTAAACTGTGGTGTGTCCCATGCAGCAAGCCTCTGCCACTCTTTGTCTGTCCCGCCTCTAAACTGTGGTGTGTCCCGCCTTTAAACTGTGGTGTGTCCCATGCAGCAAGCCTCTGCCACTCTTTGTCTGTCCCGCCTTTAAACTGTGGTGTGTCCCGCCTTTAAACTGTGGTGTGTCCCGCCTTTAAACTGTGGTGTGTCCCGCCTTTAAACTGTGGTGTGTCCCGCCTTTAAACTGTGGTGTGTCCCGCCTTTAAACTGTGGTGTGTCCCATGCAGCAAGCCTCTGCCACTCTTTGTCTGTCCCGCCTCTAAACTGTGGTGTGTCCCGCCTTTAAACTGTGGTGTGTCCCGCCTTTAAACTGTGGTGTGTCCCATGCAGCAAGCCTCTGCCACTCTTTGTCTGTCCCGCCTTTAAACTGTGGTGTGTCCCGCCTCTAAACTGTGGTGTGTCCCACCTTTAAACTGTGGTGTGTCCCGCCTTTAAACTGTGGTGTGTCCCGCCTCTAAACTGTGGTGTGTCCCGCCTTTAAACTGTGGTGTGTCCCGCCTTTAAACTGTGGTGTGTCCCATGCAGCCAGCCTCTGCCACTCTTTGTCTGTCCCGCCTCTAAACTGTGGTGTGTCCCGCCTCTAAACTGTGGTGTGTCCCGCCTTTAAACTGTGGTGTGTCCCGCCTTTAAACTGTGGTGTGTCCCGCCTTTAAACTGTGGTGTGTCCCATGCAGCAAGCCTCTGCCACTCTTTGTCTGTCCTGCCTTTAAACTGTGGTGTGTCCCGCCTTTAAACTGTGGTGTGTCCCGCCTTTAAACTGTGGTGTGTCCCGCCTTTAAACTGTGGTGTGTCCCGCCTTTAAACTGTGGTGTGTCCCGCCTTTAAACTGTGGTGTGTCCCGCCTTTAAACTGTGGTGTGTCCCATGCAGCAAGCCTCTGCCACTCTTTGTCTGTCCCGCCTTTAAACTGTGGTGTGTCCCGCCTTTAAACTGTGGTGTGTCCCGCCTTTAAACTGTGGTGTGTCCCGCCTCTAAACTGTGGTGTGTCCCGCCTCTAAACTGTGGTGTGTCCCGCCTTTAAACTGTGGTGTGTCCTGCCTTTAAACTGTGGTGTGTCCCGCCTTTAAACTGTGGTGTGTCCCGCCTCTAAACTGTGGTGTGTCCCGCCTTTAAACTGTGGTGTGTCCCATGCAGCAAGCCTCTACCACTCTTTGTCTGTCCCGCCTTTAAACTGTGGTGTGTCCCGCCTCTAAACTGTGGTGTGTCCCACCTTTAAACTGTGGTGTGTCCCGCCTTTAAACTGTGGTGTGTCCCGCCTCTAAACTGTGGTGTGTCCCGCCTTTAAACTGTGGTGTGTCCCGCCTTTAAACTGTGGTGTGTCCCATGCAGCAAGCCTCTGCCACTCTTTGTCTGTCCCGCCTCTAAACTGTGGTGTGTCCCGCCTCTAAACTGTGGTGTGTCCCGCCTTTAAACTGTGGTGTGTCCCGCCTTTAAACTGTGGTGTGTCCCGCCTTTAAACTGTGGTGTGTCCCATGCAGCAAGCCTCTGCCACTCTTTGTCTGTCCTGCCTTTAAACTGTGGTGTGTCCCGCCTTTAAACTGTGGTGTGTCCCGCCTTTAAACTGTGGTGTGTCCCGCCTTTAAACTGTGGTGTGTCCCGCCTTTAAACTGTGGTGTGTCCCGCCTTTAAACTGTGGTGTGTCCCGCCTTTAAACTGTGGTGTGTCCCATGCAGCAAGCCTCTGCCACTCTTTGTCTGTCCCGCCTCTAAACTGTGGTGTGTCCCGCCTCTAAACTGTGGTGTGTCCCGCCTTTAAACTGTGGTGTGTCCCGCCTTTAAACTGTGGTGTGTCCCGCCTTTAAACTGTGGTGTGTCCCATGCAGCAAGCCTCTGCCACTCTTTGTCTGTCCTGCCTTTAAACTGTGGTGTGTCCCGCCTTTAAACTGTGGTGTGTCCCGCCTTTAAACTGTGGTGTGTCCCGCCTTTAAACTGTGGTGTGTCCCGCCTTTAAACTGTGGTGTGTCCCGCCTTTAAACTGTGGTGTGTCCCGCCTTTAAACTGTGGTGTGTCCCATGCAGCAAGCCTCTGCCACTCTTTGTCTGTCCCGCCTTTAAACTGTGGTGTGTCCCGCCTTTAAACTGTGGTGTGTCCCGCCTTTAAACTGTGGTGTGTCCCGCCTCTAAACTGTGGTGTGTCCCGCCTTTAAACTGTGGTGTGTCCCGCCTTTAAACTGTGGTGTGTCCCGCCTTTAAACTGTGGTGTGTCCCATGCAGCAAGCCTCTGCCACTCTTTGTCTGTCCTGCCTTTAAACTGTGGTGTGTCCCGCCTTTAAACTGTGGTGTGTCCCGCCTTTAAACTGTGGTGTGTCCCGCCTTTAAACTGTGGTGTGTCCCGCCTTTAAACTGTGGTGTGTCCCGCCTTTAAACTGTGGTGTGTCCCGCCTTTAAACTGTGGTGTGTCCCGCCTTTAAACTGTGGTGTGTCCCGCCTTTAAACTGTGGTGTGTCCCATGCAGCAAGCCTCTGCCACTCTTTGTCTGTCCCGCCTTTAAACTGTGGTGTGTCCCGCCTTTAAACTGTGGTGTGTCCCGCCTTTAAACTGTGGTGTGTCCCGCCTCTAAACTGTGGTGTGTCCCGCCTCTAAACTGTGGTGTGTCCCGCCTTTAAACTGTGGTGTGTCCCGCCTTTAAACTGTGGTGTGTCCCGCCTTTAAACTGTGGTGTGTCCCGCCTCTAAACTGTGGTGTGTCCCGCCTTTAAACTGTGGTGTGTCCCGCCTTTAAACTGTGGTGTGTCCCGCCTCTAAACTGTGGTGTGTCCCGCCTTTAAACTGTGGTGTGTCCCGCCTTTAAACTGTGGTGTGTCCCGCCTTTAAACTGTGGTGTGTCCCATGCAGCAAGCCTCTGCCACTCTTTGTCTGTCCTGCCTTTAAACTGTGGTGTGTCCCGCCTTTAAACTGTGGTGTGTCCCGCCTTTAAACTGTGGTGTGTCCCGCCTTTAAACTGTGGTGTGTCCCGCCTTTAAACTGTGGTGTGTCCCGCCTTTAAACTGTGGTGTGTCCCGCCTTTAAACTGTGGTGTGTCCCGCCTTTAAACTGTGGTGTGTCCCGCCTTTAAACTGTGGTGTGTCCCGCCTTTAAACTGTGGTGTGTCCCATGCAGCAAGCCTCTGCCACTCTTTGTCTGTCCCGCCTTTAAACTGTGGTGTGTCCCGCCTTTAAACTGTGGTGTGTCCCGCCTTTAAACTGTGGTGTGTCCCGCCTCTAAACTGTGGTGTGTCCCGCCTCTAAACTGTGGTGTGTCCCGCCTTTAAACTGTGGTGTGTCCCGCCTTTAAACTGTGGTGTGTCCCGCCTTTAAACTGTGGTGTGTCCCGCCTTTAAACTGTGGTGTGTCCCGCCTTTAAACTGTGGTGTGTCCCGCCTTTAAACTGTGGTGTGTCCCGCCTTTAAACTGTGGTGTGTCCCGCCTCTAAACTGTGGTGTGTCCCGCCTTTAAACTGTGGTGTGTCCCGCCTTTAAACTGTGGTGTGTCCCGCCTTTAAACTGTGGTGTGTCCCGCCTTTAAACTGTGGTGTGTCCCGCCTCTAAACTGTGGTGTGTCCCGCCTTTAAACTGTGGTGTGTCCCGCCTTTAAACTGTGGTGTGTCCCGCCTCTAAACTGTGGTGTGTCCCGCCTTTAAACTGTGGTGTGTCCCGCCTTTAAACTGTGGTGTGTCCCATGCAGCAAGCCTCTGCCACTCTTTGTCTGTCCCGCCTTTAAACTGTGGTGTGTCCCGCCTTTAAACTGTGGTGTGTCCCGCCTCTAAACTGTGGTGTGTCCCGCCTTTAAACTGTGGTGTGTCCCGCCTTGAAACTGTGGTGTGTCCCGTGCAGCAAGCCTCTGCCACTCTTCAACCGCTGCACGCCGCTGGACTTGGCGTGCTACACCAAGTTCGCACAGGCCGTGGTCACCTTCGTCAGCGACGACTCCTTCCTGCACCGAGTCATCGCCGGCGTGGTGGCCAGTAAAGAAGTCATCGTGGGACTTTGTCTTCTGGCGTTGGGTGAGTTAGGACAGGGCGCTCTTATTGTGAAAATGCCCGAGCTTGAGCCGCCATTTTCTCGGTCTCAGTGCTGTCCATGATCCTCATGGTGATCATTCGCTACATCTCGGCCGTCCTGGTCTGGATCCTCACATCCTTGGCGGTCCTGGCTTCTCTCGGTGAGCTCACTTCTGCCTTGTTTTCAAAACAAGAGCGTGACATGTCATCCCGTCTCAGGCGGTACCGGCGTGCTGTGGTGGTTCTACGTGGACCACCGTCTCCACGGCAACGACACCCACACAAAGGTGACGGAGGAAGAGGAGGAGGAGTCGTCGAGGCCAGACGCGAACCAGACGCTGCTGGTCTACGCCATCGCCGCCAGCGTCTTCACCGTAGGTCCCAGTAAACAAGCGGTGCTTTTATTCTGAAGTCCTGACAAATGTTGAGGTTGCAGGTCATCTTGCTGCTGCTGATGCTCTTCATGAGGAAGCGAGTGGCGTTGGCCATCGCTCTGTTCCACGTGGCGGGCAAAGTCTTCATCCACCTGCCGCTCCTCACCCTCCAGCCCTTCATCACCTTCCTGCTGCTGCTCCTCTTCTGGCTCTACTGGGTCCTGGTCCTGCTCTTCCTGGGGACCAGCGGTGCGTCCCTTGCGGCATGACCAATTATGCAAACTAGATGACACACCATGGGCCAATTCAACTGAAATGCTAATATTAGCATGCCAACGGTCAGAATGGACAAGTTCTATGATGAGACATGCAAAATCAACTCAAAACACTATCATGCTAACAGTTGGCCTATGTCATGTCCCAAGTAACATGACGAAGGTGTACAGTGGCAACATTGGATGAGAAAGTTAGCATGCTATCATAGCAACAGCTAGCACATATCACCTCCATAATCTTAGCATGCTATCATAGCAACAGCTAGCACATATCACCTCCATAATCTTAGCATGCTATCATAGCAACAGCTAGCACATATCACCTCCATAATCCTAGCGTGCTATCATAGCAACAGCTAGCACTTAAAGCAGAAAAAAAAGAATCTATTCATCCATCCATCTTCTCCTGCTTATCCGAGGTGAGGTCTCCCTAGGGAGGTGGTTCGGGCATCCTGACCAGATGCCCGAACCACCTCATCTGGCTCCTCTCCATGTGGAGGAGCAGCGGCTTTACTTTGAGTTCCTCCCGGATGGCAGAGCTTCTCACCCTATCTCTAAGGGAGAGACCCAAACTCATTTGGGCCGCTTGTACCCGTGATCTTATCCTTTCGGTCATAACCCAAAGCTCATGACCATAGGTGAGGATGGGAACGTAGATCGACCGGTAAATTGAGAGCTTTGCCTTCCGGCTCAGCTCCTTCTTCACCACAACGGATCGGTATAACGTCCGCATTACTGAAGACGCCGCACCGATCCTCCTGTTGACCTCACCATCCACTCTTCCCTCACTCGTGAACAAGACTCCTAGGTACTTGAACTCCTCCACTTGGGGCAGGGTCTCCTCCCCAACCCGAAGGTGGCACTCCACCCTTTTCTGGGCGAGAACCATGGACTCGGACTTGGAGGTGCTGATTCTCATAGACTATCCTCAATAAACCTTACAGGGAAGGCTGAGGAGTGTGATCCCACGGTAGTTGGAACACACCCTCCGGTCCCCCTTCTTAAAGAGAGGGACCACCACCCCGGTCTGCCAATCCAGAGGTACCGCCCCCGATGTCCACGCGATGCTGCAGAGTCTTGTCAACCAAGACAGCCCCACAGCATCCAGAGCTTTAGGAAGTCCGGGCGGGTCTCATCCACCCCCGGGTTCTTGCCACCGAGGAGCTTTTTAACTACCTCACCGACCTCAGCCCCAGAAATAGGAGAGTCCACCACAGACTCCCCAGGCACTGCTTCCTCCTTGGAAGATGTGTTGGTGGGATTGAGGAGGTCTTCGAAGTATTCCCTCCACTGATCCACAACATCCACAGTTGAGGTCAACAGAACACCGTCCGCACCATACACGGTGTTGATAGTGCACAGCTTCCCCTTCCTGAGGCGGCGGATGGTGGTCCAGAATCGCTTTAAAGACGTCCGGAAGTCGTTTTCCATAGTTTCCCTGAACTCCTCCCATGTCCGAGTTTTTACTTCCGCGACCACTGAAGCCGCACACCGCTTGGCCTGTCGGTACCTGTCTGCTGCCTCCGGAGTCCTATGAGCCAAAAGAACCCGATAGGACTCTTTCCACCAGGGGGTTCTAGGATTACCGCCACGACAAGCACCAACCACCTTGCGGCCACACCTCCAATTAACTGCCTCGACAATGGAGGCACAGAACATGGTCCACTTGGACTCAATGTCCAGCACCTCCCTCGTGACATGTTCAAGTTTTTCCAAAGGTGGGATTTGAAACTCTCTCTGACGTTCCCAGCAGACCCTCACAAGGCGTTTGGGTCTGCCAGGTCTGTCCAGTATCCTCCCCCACAATCGCAGCCAACTCACCAGCAGGTGGTGATCGGTAGAAAGCCCCGCCCATGCTAACAGTTAACATATTTCCTGTACCAAGTTCTATGACTCTGTGCTGTACAGTGGCAAAACTGGCTCAAATAGTTAGCAAGCTACTATGCTAACAACATATATCGCCTATTTATTTATGACTCTGAGCTGTAAAATTGGTTGATAGCACGCTAATGTTAACGTTAGCATGATAGAATGCTAACAGCCTATCAATTCAAAGTTAGCATGCTAACAGTTAACATATGTCACGTACTAACTTATGTGATGGCTGCACGGCGGTAGAATTGGCTAAAAAGTTAGCATGCTATTATAAGCAATATAATGCTAACAGTAGCAAGTTATATGACTTTGTGGTATGCGGTTGCTAAATTAGCAGAGAGTCTTAACATGCTAATTCCTTCACCATGCTATTATAAAATAACGATTTTTCAGTTCCGCCATTGCGATCTGATTGGCTGGGAGAGTTGTGTCCATGGCAACGTGACAGTAGGAGCTGCTGCTGATGTGGTGTTTGACGTGCAGGAGAGCCGGTCCACAACGAGGAGACGGGCCTGACGGAGTTCCGTCTGACGGGGCCTCTGGAGTACCTGACCTGGTACCACGCTGTGGGTCTGGTGTGGATCACAGAGTTCATCCTGGCGTGCCAGCAGATGACGGTGGCGGGGGCGGTGGTCACCTACTACTTCACCAGGTGTGTGCAGGTGCAGCTACGAGCGCACCCAGGTGTGCTGACGGCCAGGTGTGCTGTCTGCAGGGACAAGAAGCGACTTCCTGCGTGGCCCATTGTGCACGCGGCTCTGAGGCTGCTCAGGTACCACGTGGGCACGGTGGCCAAGGGCTCCTTCATCATCACCCTGGTGAAGGTCCCTCGTCTGATGCTCATCTACGTCAGCAGGCAGCTGAAGGGCAAGGTAGCGTGATGGAACGGGGCGAGGGTGGCAGGCAGCTAGGGGGCGAGGTAGCGTGATGGAACGGGGCGAGGGTGGCAGGCAGCTAGGGGGCGAGGTAGCGTGATGGAACGGGGCGAGGGTGGCAGGCAGCTAGGGGGCGAGGTAGCGTGATGGAACGGGGCGAGAGTGGCAGTCAGCTAGGGGGCGAGGTAGCGTGATGGAACGGGGCGAGGGTGGCAGGCAGCTAGGGGGCGAGGTAGCGTGATGGAACGGGGCGAGGGTGGCAGGCAGCTAGGGGGCGAGGTAGCGTGATGGAACGGGGCGAGGGTGGCAGGCAGCTAGGGGGCGAGGTAGCGTGATGGAACGGGGCGAGGGTGGCAGGCAGCTAGGGGGCGAGGTAGCGTGATGGAACGGGGCGAGGGTGGCAGGCAGCTAGGGGGCGAGGTAGCGTGATGGAACGGGGCGAGGGTGGCAGTCAGCTAGGGGGCGAGGTAGCGTGATGGAACGGGGCGAGGGTGGCAGGCAGCTAGGGGGCGAGGTAGCGTGATGGAACGGGGCGAGGGTGGCAGTCAGCTAGGGGGCGAGGTAGCGTGATGGAACGGGGCGAGAGTGGCAGTCAGCTAGGGGGCGAGGTAGCGTGATGGAACGGGGCGAGGGTGGCAGTCAGCTAGGGGGCGAGGTAGCGTGATGGAACGGGGCGAGGGTGGCAGGCAGCTAGGGGGCGAGGTAGCGTGATGGAACGGGGCGAGAGTGGCAGTCAGCTAGGGGGCGAGGTAGCGTGATGGAACGGGGCGAGGGTGGCAGGCAGCTAGGGGGCGAGGTAGCGTGATGGAACGGGGCGAGGGTGGCAGTCAGCTAGGGGGCGAGGTAGCATGATGGAACGGGGCGAGGGTGGCAGGCAGCTAGGGGGCGAGGTAGCGTGATGGAACGGGGCGAGGGTGGCAGGCAGCTAGGGGGCGAGGTAGCGTGATGGAACGGGGCGAGAGTGGCAGGCAGCTAGGGGGCGAGGTAGCGTGATGGAACGGGGCGAGGGTGGCAGTCAGCTAGGGGGCGAGGTAGCATGATGGAACAGGGCGAGGGTGGCAGGCAGCTAGGGGGCGAGGTAGCGTGATGGAACGGGGCGAGGGTGGCAGGCAGCTAGGGGGCGAGGTAGCGTGATGGAACGGGGCGAGAGTGGCAGTCAGCTAGGGGGCGAGGTAGCGTGATGGAACGGGGCGAGGGTGGCAGGCAGCTAGGGGGCGAGGTAGCATGATGGAACGGGGCGAGGGTGGCAGGCAGCTAGGGGGCGAGGTAGCGTGATGGAACGGGGCGAGGGTGGCAGGCAGCTAGGGGGCGAGGTAGCGTGATGGAACGGGGCGAGAGTGGCAGTCAGCTAGGGGGCGAGGTAGCGTGATGGAACGGGGCGAGAGTGGCAGGCAGCTAGGGGGCGAGGTAGCGTGATGGAACGGGGCGAGGGTGGCAGTCAGCTAGGGGGCGAGGTAGCATGATGGAACGGGGCGAGGGTGGCAGGCAGCTAGGGGGCGATGTAGCGTGATGGAACGGGGCGAGGGTGGCAGTCAGCTAGGGGGCGAGGTAGCGTGATGGAACGGGGCGAGAGTGGCAGTCAGCTAGGGGGCGAGGTAGCGTGATGGAACGGGGCGAGGGTGGCAGTCAGCTAGGGGGCGAGGTAGCGTGATGGAACGGGGCGAGGGTGGCAGGCAGCTAGGGGGCGAGGTAGCGTGATGAAACGGGGCGAGAGTGGCAGTCAGCTAGGGGGCGAGGTAGCGTGATGGAACGGGGCGAGGGTGGCAGGCAGCTAGGGGGCGAGGTAGCGTGATGGAACGGGGCGAGGGTGGCAGTCAGCTAGGGGGCGAGGTAGCGTGATGGAACGGGGCGAGGGTGGCAGTCAGCTAGGGGGCGAGGTAGCGTGATGGAACGGGGCGAGAGTGGCAGTCAGCTAGGGGGCGAGGTAGCGTGATGGAACGGGGCGAGAGTGGCAGGCAGCTAGGGGGCGAGGTAGCGTGATGGAACGGGGCGAGAGTGGCAGGCAGCTAGGGGGCGAGGTAGCGTGATGGAACGGGGCGAGGGTGGCAGTCAGCTAGGGGGCGAGGTAGCGTGATGGAACGGGGCGAGAGTGGCAGTCAGCTAGGGGGCGAGGTAGCGTGATGGAACGGGGCGAGAGTGGCAGGCAGCTAGGGGGCGAGGTAGCGTGATGGAACGGGGCGAGAGTGGCAGGCAGCTAGGGGGCGAGGTAGCGTGATGGAACGGGGCGAGGGTGGCAGGCAGCTAGGGGGCGAGGTAGCGTGATGGAACGGGGCGAGGGTGGCAGTCAGCTAGGGGGCGAGGTAGCGTGATGGAACGGGGCGAGGGTGGCAGGCAGCTAGGGGGCGAGGTAGCGTGATGGAACGGGGCGAGGGTGGCAGGCAGCTAGGGGGTGACGTAGCGTGATGGAACGGGGCGAGGGTGGCAGGCAGCTAGGGGGCGAGGTAGCGTGATGGAACGGGGCGAGGGTGGCAGGCAGCTAGGGGGCGAGGTAGCGTGATGGAACGGGGCGAGGGTGGCAGGCAGCTAGGGGGCGAGGTAGCGTGATGGAACGGGGCGAGGGTGGCAGGCAGCTAGGGGGCGAGGTAGCGTGATGGAACGGGGCGAGGGTGGCAGTCAGCTAGGGGGCGAGGTAGCGTGATGGAACGGGGCGAGGGTGGCAGGCAGCTAGGGGGCGAGGTAGCGTGATGGAACGGGGCGAGGGTGGCAGGCAGCTAGGGGGTGACGTAGCGTGATGGAACGGGGCGAGGGTGGCAGGCAGCTAGGGGGCGAGGTAGCGTGATGGAACGGGGCGAGGGTGGCAGGCAGCTAGGGGGCGAGGTAGCGTGATGGAACGGGGCGAGGGTGGCAGGCAGCTAGGGGGCGAGGTAGCGTGATGGAACGGGGCGAGGGTGGCAGGCAGCTAGGGGGAGAGGTAGCGTGATGGAACGGGGCGAGGGTGGCAGTCAGCTGAAGGGCGAGGTAGCGTGATGGAACGGGGCGAGGGTGGCAGGCAGCTAGGGGGCGAGGTAGCGTGATGGAACGGGGCGAGGGTGGCAGGCAGCTAGGGGGCGAGGTAGCGTGATGGAACGGGGCGAGGGTGGCAGGCAGCTAGGGGGCGAGGTAGCGTGATGGAACGGGGCGAGGGTGGCAGGCAGCTAGGGGGCGAGGTAGCGTGATGGAACGGGGCGAGGGTGGCAGGCAGCTAGGGGGCGAGGTAGCGTGATGGAACGGGGCGAGGGTGGCAGGCAGCTAGGGGGCGAGGTAGCGTGATGGAACGGGGCGAGGGTGGCAGGCAGCTAGGGGGCGAGGTAGCGTGATGGAACGGGGCGAGGGTGGCAGGCAGCTAGGGGGCGAGGTAGCGTGATGGAACGGGGCGAGGGTGGCAGGCAGCTAGGGGGCGAGGTAGCGTGATGGAACGGGGCGAGGGTGGCAGGCAGCTAGGGGGCGAGGTAGCGTGATGGAACGGGGCGAGGGTGGCAGGCAGCTAGGGGGCGAGGTAGCGTGATGGAACGGGGCGAGGGTGGCAGGCAGCTAGGGGGCGAGGTAGCGTGATGGAACGGGGCGAGGGTGGCAGGCAGCTAGGGGGCGAGGTAGCGTGACGGAACGGGGCGAGGGTGGCAGTCAGCTAGGGGGCGAGGTAGCGTGACGGAACGGGGCGAGGGTGGCAGTCAGCTAGGGGGAGAGGTAGCGTGACGGAACGGGGCGAGGGTGGCAGGCAGCTAGGGGGCGAGGTAGCGTGACGGAACGGGGCGAGGGTGGCAGGCAGCTAGGGGGCGAGGTAGCGTGACGGAACGGGGCGAGGGTGGCAGGCAGCTAGGGGGCGAGGTAGCGTGACGGAACGGGGCGAGGGTGGCAGGCAGCTAGGGGGCGAGGTAGCGTGACGGAACGGGGCGAGGGTGGCAGTCAGCTAGGGGGCGAGGTAGCGTGACGGAACGGGGCGAGGGTGGCAGTCAGCTAGGGGGCGAGGTAGCGTGACGGAACGGGGCGAGGGTGGCAGGCAGCTAGGGGGCGAGGTAGCGTGATGGAACGGGGCGAGGGTGGCAGGCAGCTAGGGGGCGAGGTAGCGTGATGGAACGGGGCGAGGGTGGCAGGCAGCTAGGGGGCGAGGTAGCGTGATGGAACGGGGCGAGGGTGGCAGTCAGCTAGGGGGCGAGGTAGCGTGATGGAACGGGGCGAGGGTGGCAGGCAGCTAGGGGGCGAGGTAGCGTGATGGAACGGGGCGAGGGTGGCAGTCAGCTAGGGGGCGAGGTAGCGTGATGGAACGGGGCGAGGGTGGCAGTCAGCTAGGGGGCGAGGTAGCGTGATGGAACGGGGCGAGGGTGGCAGTCAGCTAGGGGGCGAGGTAGCGTGATGGAACGGGGCGAGAGTGGCAGTCAGCTAGGGGGCGAGGTAGCGTGATGGAACGGGGCGAGAGTGGCAGGCAGCTAGGGGGCGAGGTAGCGTGATGGAACGGGGCGAGAGTGGCAGGCAGCTAGGGGGCGAGGTAGCGTGATGGAACGGGGCGAGAGTGGCAGGCAGCTAGGGGGCGAGGTAGCGTGATGGAACGGGGCGAGGGTGGCAGGCAGCTAGGGGGCGAGGTAGCGTGATGGAACGGGGCGAGAGTGGCAGGCAGCTAGGGGGCGAGGTAGCGTGATGGAACGGGGCGAGAGTGGCAGGCAGCTAGGGGGCGAGGTAGCGTGATGGAACGGGGCGAGAGTGGCAGGCAGCTAGGGGGCGAGGTAGCGTGATGGAACGGGGCGAGGGTGGCAGGCAGCTAGGGGGCGAGGTAGCGTGATGGAACGGGGCGAGGGTGGCAGGCAGCTAGGGGGCGAGGTAGCGTGATGGAACGGGGCGAGAGTGGCAGGCAGCTAGGGGGCGAGGTAGCGTGATGGAACGGGGCGAGAGTGGCAGGCAGCTAGGGGGCGAGGTAGCGTGATGGAACGGGGCGAGAGTGGCAGGCAGCTAGGGGGCGAGGTAGCGTGATGGAACGGGGCGAGAGTGGCAGGCAGCTAGGGGGCGAGGTAGCGTGATGGAACGGGGCGAGAGTGGCAGGCAGCTAGGGGGCGAGGTAGCGTGATGGAACGGGGCGAGAGTGGCAGGCAGCTAGGGGGCGAGGTAGCGTGATGGAACGGGGCGAGAGTGGCAGGCAGCTAGGGGGCGAGGTAGCGTGATGGAACGGGGCGAGAGTGGCAGGCAGCTAGGGGGCGAGGTAGCGTGATGGAACGGGGCGAGGGTGGCAGGCAGCTAGGGGGCGAGGTAGCGTGATGGAACGGGGCGAGGGTGGCAGGCAGCTAGGGGGCGAGGTAGCGTGATGGAACGGGGCGAGGGTGGCAGGCAGCTAGGGGGCGAGGTAGCGTGATGGAACGGGGCGAGAGTGGCAGGCAGCTAGGGGGCGAGGTAGCGTGATGGAACGGGGCGAGAGTGGCAGGCAGCTAGGGGGCGAGGTAGCGTGATGGAACGGGGCGAGAGTGGCAGGCAGCTAGGGGGCGAGGTAGCGTGATGGAACGGGGCGAGAGTGGCAGGCAGCTAGGGGGCGAGGTAGCGTGATGGAACGGGGCGAGAGTGGCAGGCAGCTAGGGGGCGAGGTAGCGTGATGGAACGGGGCGAGGGTGGCAGGCAGCTAGGGGGCGAGGTAGCGTGATGGAACGGGGCGAGGGTGGCAGGCAGCTAGGGGGCGAGGTAGCGTGATGGAACGGGCCGAGAGTGGCAGGCAGCTAGGGGGCGAGTTAGCGTGATGGAACGGGGCGAGGGTGGCAGTCAGCTAGGGGGCGAGGTAGCGTGATGGAACGGGGCGAGAGTGGCAGTCAGCTAGGGGGCGAGGTAGCGTGATGGAACGGGGCGAGAGTGGCAGTCAGCTAGGGGGCGAGGTAGCGTGATGGAACGGGGCGAGGGTGGCAGTCAGCTAGAGGGCGAGGTAGCGTGATGGAACGGGGCGAAGGTGGCAGTCAGCTGACCTGGGTGTGTTTCAGGAGAACGCCTGCGCTCGCTGTGTGTTGAAGTCCTGCATCTGCTGCTTGTGGTGTTTAGAGAAGTGCCTCAACTATCTCAACCAGGTGACTTTCACTTTGACTTTCACTTTGACTTTCACTCACCTGCTAATCACTGGCTTCCTGTCCGCGGGGCAGAACGCATACGCCGCCACCGCCATCAACAGCACCAGCTTCTGCACGTCAGCGCGAGACGCTTTTGTGCTCCTGGTGGAGAACGCCCTGCGAGTCGCCACCGTCAACGCCATCGGAGACCTGGTGCTCTTCCTGGGGAAGGTGAGTGCGTCCGCCATGGAGCTCCCGGACACCGACCACCATTGTCCTCTGGCAGATTCTCGTCGTTACGACGACGGCGTTCGCCGGCGTGCTGCTGCTCAACGCCCGGCGAGATTACGCCGAGTGGCTGCTGCCGCTGGTCATCGTCTGCCTCTTCGCCTTCCTGGCGGCGCACTGCTTCCTGTCTGTCTTCGAGATGGTGGTGGACGTGCTCTTCCTGTGCTTTGCCATCGACACCAAGTACAACGACGGCACGCCGGGCAAGGAGTTCTTCATGGACAAGGCTCTGATGGTGAGGCCGCCGCCCGCCGCATGCCGCCCGTTGACCGCGATGACGCCTGTCTCTCTTCCGCAGGAGTTCGTGGAGAGCAGCCGGCGCCTGGAGCGCGTGGCCGGCCGCGGGCGCAGCAGAGTGAAGGCCACTTCCTCAGAGGGCGCCGAGATGAAGCCCATGGTGAGTGACGGCGGTGGAGGCGTGGTCAATGGCGAGTGGGAGGACCTTCAGGAGTTCCAGGTGTACTACCTGCTGGTGGGGGTGTTGGTGGACTGGGCGCTGATGGAGCACGGCGACTTGGCGCTCTGCCTCAGCGAGGACGTGGTCCTCTTCCTCTGCGTCTACCTGCCCACCTCCACCCTCTTCCTGTTTGTCAGCCTGCTGCACACGCCAAGCTCCGCCCCTCCCACGCAGCCCGCTGACAACGCCCACGGAAGCACGACCGCCTGCTAACCACAAAGCATGCTGTTTGCTAATGGCGGGATGCTAACAGACTTCCTTGTGGATGTGAAGCGGACACGCTAACAGCTACATGCTAACTTCTCATCGTCATCATCATCATCATCATCATCATCACTTCCTGTTTGCTTTACACGTCACCGCTGTGCTTTAACCAGTGGTCGTGCACCACTGTGACCACACGGTATGACACCTCGCTCTAGTTGCACACCAACTGGCTTTCTAGGCTGTAGCAAAGATGTGTAGCAAAGATGTGTAGCAAAGATGGTGTCCTGTAGCAAAGATGGCGTCCTGTAGCAAAGATGGTGTCCTGTAGCAAAGATGGCGTCCTGTAGCAAAGATGGCGCCCTGTAGCAAAGATGGTGTCCTGTAGCAAAGATGGCGCCCTGTAGCAAAGATGGCGTCCTGTAGCAAAGATGGCGTCCTGTAGCAAAGATGGCGCCCTGTAGCAAAGATGGTGTCCTGTAGCAAAGATGGTGTCCTGTAGCAAAGATGGCGTCCTGTAGCAAAGATGGCGTCCCGTAGCAAAGATGGCGCCCTGTAGCAAAGATGGCGTCCTGTAGCAAAGATGGCGTCCTGTAGCAAAGATGGCGCCCTGTAGCAAAGATGGCGCCCTGTAGCAAAGATGGCGCCCTACAGTCCCGTGGAGGCGTCTGAGCCATGGGAGAAGATGTTTGCTCCAAAGCCACTGGCGTGACCACAGGACGCCATCTTTGCTACCAAGGCAGTGGGCCAACCAACCTGTGGGGTTGTGGCAGTTCCCATGATGCACCTGTGAGGGGTGACTAACGCTGCTCTCCTGTTGCAGGCCGGCGGGAGCGGGAGCAGCTCAGCCTGACACACTGGGGGAGGTGTCAGACAGAACATTCCAGAAGTCAGGTGGAACACTTGTGGAGAGTATTTAGCTAAGAATAACCACACCTTCACTGGGGGAGAGAACGTTCCAGAAGTGAGGAGTAACACTGGAGAGTATTTAGCTAAGAATAACCACACCTTCACTGGGGGAGAGAACATTCCAGAAGTGAGGAGTAACACAGGAGAGTATTTAGCTAAGAATAACCACACCTTCACTGGGGGAGAGAATGTTCTAGAAGTGAGGAGAATAACCACAGCTAACAAGCACTTTACATGGAAGAGTTTTCTTCTCCACCTTTTGGGACCAGGACGCTCTGTGACCTCTGATGACCTCATCTCTTCTCTCATTGGTCAATCCTCCAACATGGCCGACCGTCACTCGGTTGCCCCCTGAGGTCACATGACCGCCGAGATCCTACGGCGGTCTCCGGGTGTGGGCGGAGCTTCCTGCAATAAAACAAGAGTCTTCCTGGCGTGAGGCGTTGAGGTCTCAAGACAGGAAGGCGGAACTTGAAGGCGGGTTCCACACACTCCACACTACCCATGATGCTCAGCCCACCGCCTGACTTTCTCCCATGTGATCAGATACCAGCTGCTGATTGGCTCCCACACAAGGAAAAGGGTTGGCTCAGTCAGGGCGAGTCCCAAGAATCAGCGAAGGGGGCAGGGTCAGACCCTTCCAAGAATCAGCCAATGGCAGCGCAGGGGGCGGGGTCACAACCAATCAAGTGGAGCGAGTTAGTTGCATGACCTGGCTTCTTCTTCTTCACTTTGTAAGTCACGTGACTCGGTGCCGTCATGTGACCTGAGCGCACGCTTTCACTTTCTAACTTTGGACTCTTCTTCTCTTCCTGCAGTTCCTTTTATATTTATCCTTTCTTATGTATATTTGTTTTTCTAAGAAAATAGTCCAATAAAAATGATATCAACAATTGTCTCTTACAATGTCTTCCACACATTCACTTCTGTTTTGATCACTCAATCAATCCCTTGGTCACATGACTCCAAGGACTCACAAACCACCACAACCTCTGATCTCAACCCACATTTAGCGGAAGTGCACAACAGGAACCTCTTGTTGGACTCAACACGCCCCAAATGTTGACACAGCCATCCAACCATCCATTTTCTACCGCTTGTCCCTCTCGGGGTCGAGGGGTAGCTGGAGCCTATCCCAGCTGCACAAGTTGCCACCTCATCGCAGACACACAGCATTCACACGCGAGGGACCATTTAGTGTTGCCAATCAACCTATCCCCAGGTGGGAGGGGCCTATCCCCAGGTGCATGTCTTTGGAGGTGGGAGGGGCCTATCCCCAGGTGCATGTCTTTGGAGGTGGGAGGGGCCTATCCCCAGGTGCATGTCTTTGGAGGTGGGAGGGGCCTATCCCCAGGTGCATGTCTTTGGAGGTGGGAGGGGCCTATCCCCAGGTGCATGTCTTTGGAGGTGGGAGGAACCTATCCCCAGGTGCATGTCTTTGGAGGTGGGAGGGGCCTATCCCCAGGTGCATGTCTTTGGAGGTGGGAGGGGCCTATCCCCAGGTGCATGTCTTTGGAGGTGGGAGGGGCCTATCCCCAGGTGCATGTCTTTGGAGGTGGGAGGGGCCTATCCCCAGGTGCATGTCTTTGGAGGTGGGAGGGGCCTATCCCCAGGTGCATGTCTTTGGAGGTGGGAGGAACCTATCCCCAGGTGCATGTCTTTGGAGGTGGGAGGGGCCTATCCCCAGGTGCATGTCTTTGGAGGTGGGAGGGGCCTATCCCCAGGTGCATGTCTTTGGAGGTGGGAGGGGCCTATCCCAGGTGCATGTCTTTGGAGGTGGGAGGGGCCTATCCCCAGGTGCATGTCTTTGGAGGTGGGAGGGGCCTATCCCCAGGTGCATGTCTTTGGAGGTGGGAGGAAGCCGGAGTACCCACGCAGAGAACATGCAAACCCCAAACAGGAAGATCGAATTTAGGATCTTCTTATTGTGAGCCACACCCACCAACCGCTGTACCACCATGCTGCCACCACGGACACAAGGATGCTAAATATTGTCACACACTTGCTGGCTTTACTCCATGCCCTTGCACCTCGCGTGTGTGTGTGTGTTCCAGACCTTAGGCTATTGTATAGCTATGTAAAGGAATATACAGTATATATATATATATATATATATATATATATATATATATATATATACATGTATATATATATATATATAAGTAAAGGTATATACAGTAGAGGCATAATATGATCAAACTTTCTTGTTCTTGTCAAAAGTCTAGCAGCCGCATTTTGTACCAACTGTAATCTTTTAATGCTAGACATGGGGAGACATGAAAATAATACAGTACAGTAATCGAGACGAGGCGTAATGAACACATGAATAATGATCTCAGCGTCGCTAGTGGACAAAATGGAACAAATTTTAGCGATATTAGGGAGATGAAAGAACGCCATTTTAGTAATACTCTTATTATATGACTCAAATGAGAGAGTTGTTTTAGTAACACTCTTAATGTATGACTCAAATGAGAGAGTTGTTTTAGTAACACTCTTGATTTATGAC
Source organism: Nerophis ophidion (assembly GCF_033978795.1). Taxonomy (NCBI): domain Eukaryota; kingdom Metazoa; phylum Chordata; class Actinopteri; order Syngnathiformes; family Syngnathidae; genus Nerophis; species Nerophis ophidion. The sequence continues at coordinate 29,027,477 of NC_084639.1, read as the reverse complement.
TCAAATGAGAGAGTTGTTTTAGTAACACTCTTAATGTATGACTCAAATGAGAGAGTTGTTTTAGTAACACTCTTAATGTATGACTCAAATGAGAGAGTTGTTTTAGTAACACTCTTAATGTATGACTCAAATGAGAGAGTTGTTTTAGTAACACTCTTTATGTATGACTCAAATGAGAGAGTTGTTTTAGTAACACTCCTGGTGTATGACTCAAATGAGAGAGTTGTTTTAGTAACACTCTTAATGTGTGACTCAAATGAGAGAGTTGTTTTAGTAACACTCTTAATGTGTGACTCAAATGAGAGAGTTGTTTTAGTAACACTCTTAATGTGTGACTCAAATGAGAGAGTTGTTTTGGTAACACTCTTAATGTGTGACTCAAATGAGAGAGTTGTTTTAGTAACACTCTTAATGTGTGACTCAAATGAGAGAGTTGTTTTAGTAACACTCTTAATGTATGACTCAAATGAGAGAGTTGTTTTAGTAACACTCTTAATGTGTGACTCAAATGAGAGAGTTGTTTTAGTAACACTCTTAATGTGTGACTCAAATGAGAGAGTTGTTTTAGTAACACTCTTAATGTGTGACTCAAATGAGAGAGTTGTTTTAGTAACACTCTTAATGTGTGACTCAAATGAGAGAGTTGTTTTAGTAACACTCTTAATGTATGACTCAAATGAGAGAGTTGTTTTAGTAACACTCTTTATGTATGACTCAAATGAGAGAGTTGTTTTAGTAACACTCTTGGTGTATGACTCAAATGAGAGAGTTGTTTTAGTAACACTCTTAATGTGTGACTCAAATGAGAGAGTTGTTTTAGTAACACTCTTAATGTATGACTCAAATGAGAGAGTTGTTTTAGTAACACTCTTAATGTGTGACTCAAATGAGAGAGTTGTTTTAGTAACACTCTTAATGTGTGACTCAAATGAGAGAGTTGTTTTAGTAACACTCTTAATGTGTGACTCAAATGAGAGAGTTGTTTTAGTAACACTCTTAATGTATGACTCAAATGAGAGAGTTGTTTTAGTAACACTCTTAATGTATGACTCAAATGAGAGAGTTGTTTTAGTAACACTCTTAATGTGTGACTCAAATGAGAGAGTTGTTTTAGTAACACTCTTAATGTGTGACTCAAATGAGAGAGTTGTTTTAGTAACACTCTTAATGTGTGACTCAAATGAGAGAGTTGTTTTAGTAACACTCTTAATGTGTGACTCAAATGAGAGAGTTGTTTTAGTAACACTCTTTATGTATGACTCAAATGAGAGAGTTGTTTTAGTAACACTCTTGGTGTATGACTCAAATGAGAGAGTTGTTTTAGTAACACTCTTAATGTGTGACTCAAATGAGAGAGTTGTTTTAGTAACACTCTTAATGTGTGACTCCAATGAGAGAGTTGTTTTAGTAACACTCTTAATGTGTGACTCAAATGAGAGAGTTGTTTTAGTAACACTCTTAATGTGTGACTCAAATGAGAGAGTTGTTTTAGTAACACTCTTAATGTATGACTCAAATGAGAGAGTTGTTTTAGTAACACTCTTAATGTGTGACTCAAATGAGAGAGTTGTTTTAGTAACACTCTTAATGTGTGACTCAAATGAGAGAGTTGTTTTAGTAACACTCTTAATGTGTGACTCAAATGAGAGAGTTGTTTTAGTAACACTCTTAATGTATGACTCAAATGAGAGAGTTGTTTTAGTAACACTCTTAATGTGTGACTCAAATGAGAGAGTTGTTTTAGTAACACTCTTGGTGTATGACTCAAATGAGAGAGTTGTTTTAGTAACACTCTTGGTGTATGACTCAAATGAGAGAGTTGTTTTAGTAACACTCTTAATGTGTGACTCAAATGAGAGAGTTGTTTTAGTAACACTCTTAATGTATGACTCAAATGAGAGAGTTGTTTTAGTAACACTCTTAATGTGTGACTCAAATGGGAGAGTTGTTTTAGTAACACTCTTAATGTGTGACTCAAATGAGAGAGTTGTTTTAGTAACACTCTTAATGTGTGACTCAAATGAGAGAGTTGTTTTAGTAACACTCTTAATGTATGACTCAAATGATAGAGTTGTTTTAGTAACACTCTTAATGTATGACTCAAATGAGAGAGTTGTTTTAGTAACACTCTTAATGTGTGACTCAAATGAGAGAGTTGTTTTAGTAACACTCTTAATGTGTGACTCAAATGAGAGAGTTGTTTTAGTAACACTCTTAATGTGTGACTCAAATGAGAGAGTTGTTTTAGTAACACTCTTAATGTGTGACTCAAATGAGAGAGTTGTTTTAGTAACACTCTTAATGTGTGACTCAAATGAGAGAGTTGTTTTAGTAACACTCTTAATGTGTGACTCAAATGAGAGAGTTGTTTTAGTAACACTCTTAATGTGTGACTCAAATGAGAGAGTTGTTTTAGTAACACTCTTAATGTGTGAGTCAAAGGAGAGAGTTGTTTTAGTAACACTCTTAATGTGTGACTCAAAGGAGAGAGTTGTTTTAGTAACACTCTTAATGTGTGACTCAAATGAGAGAGTTGTTTTAGTAACACTCTTAATGTGTGACTCAAATGAGAGAGTTGTTTTAGTAACACTCTTAATGTGTGACTCAAATGAGAGAGTTGTTTTAGTAACACTCTTAATGTATGACTCAAATGAGAGAGTTGTTTTAGTAACACTCTTAATGTATGACTCAAATGAGAGAGTTGTTTTAGTAACACTCTTAATGTGTGACTCAAATGAGAGAGTTGTTTTAGTAACACTCTTAATGTGTGACTCAAATGAGAGAGTTGTTTTAGTAACACTCTTAATGTGTGAGTCAAAGGAGAGAGTTGTTTTAGTAACACTCTTAATGTGTGACTCAAATGAGAGAGTTGTTTTAGTAACACTCTTAATGTGTGACTCAAATGAGAGAGTTGTTTTAGTAACACTCTTAATGTGTGACTCAAATGAGAGAGTTGTTTTAGTAACACTCTTAATGTGTGACTCAAATGAGAGAGTTGTTTTAGTAACACTCTTAATGTATGACTCAAATGAGAGAGTTGTTTTAGTAACACTCTTAATGTATGACTCAAATGAGAGAGTTGTTTTAGTAACACTCTTAATGTGTGAGTCAAAGGAGAGAGTTGTTTTAGTAACACTCTTAATGTGTGACTCAAAGGAGAGAGTTGTTTTAGTAACACTCTTAATGTGTGACTCAAATGAGAGAGTTGTTTTAGTAACACTCTTAATGTGTGACTCAAATGAGAGAGTTGTTTTAGTAACACTCTTAATGTGTGACTCAAATGAGAGAGTTGTTTTAGTAACACTCTTAATGTGTGACTCAAATGAGAGAGTTGTTTTAGTAACACTCTTAATGTATGACTCAAATGAGAGAGTTGTTTTAGTAACACTCTTAATGTGTGACTCAAATGAGAGAGTTGTTTTAGTAACACTCTTAATGTGTGACTCAAATGAGAGAGTTGTTTTAGTAACACTCTTAATGTGTGACTCAAAGGAGAGAGTTGTTTTAGTAACACTCTTAATGTGTGAGTCAAAGGAGAGAGTTGTTTTAGTAACACTCTTAATGTGTGACTCAAATGAGAGAGTTGTTTTAGTAACACTCTTAATGTGTGACTCAAATGAGAGAGTTGTTTTAGTAACACTCTTAATGTGTGACTCAAATGAGAGAGTTGTTTTAGTAACACTCTTAATGTGTGACTCAAATGAGAGAGTTGTTTTAGTAACACTCTTAATGTATGACTCAAATGAGAGAGTTGTTTTAGTAACACTCTTAATGTATGACTCAAATGAGAGAGTTGTTTTAGTAACACTCTTAATGTGTGAGTCAAAGGAGAGAGTTGTTTTAGTAACACTCTTAATGTGTGACTCAAAGGAGAGAGTTGTTTTAGTAACACTCTTAATGTGTGACTCAAATGAGAGAGTTGTTTTAGTAACACTCTTAATGTGTGACTCAAATGAGAGAGTTGTTTTAGTAACACTCTTAATGTATGACTCAAATGAGAGAGTTGTTTTAGTAACACTCTTAATGTGTGACTCAAATGAGAGAGTTGTTTTAGTAACACTCTTAATGTGTGACTCAAATGAGAGAGTTGTTTTAGTAACACTCTTAATGTATGACTCAAATGAGAGAGTTGTTTTAGTAACACTCTTAATGTGTGACTCAAATGAGAGAGTTGTTTTAGTAACACTCTTAATGTGTGACTCAAATGAGAGAGTTGTTTTAGTAACACTCTTAATGTGTGACTCAAATGAGAGAGTTGTTTTAGTAACACTCTTAATGTGTGACTCAAATGAGAGAGTTGTTTTAGTAACACTCTTAATGTATGACTCAAATGAGAGAGTTGTTTTAGTAACACTCTTAATGTGTGACTCAAATGAGAGAGTTGTTTTAGTAACACTCTTAATGTATGACTCAAATGAGAGAGTTGTTTTAGTAACACTCTTAATGTATGACTCAAATGAGAGAGTTGTTTTAGTAACACTCTTAATGTGTGAGTCAAAGGAGAGAGTTGTTTTAGTAACACTCTTAATGTGTGACTCAAAGGAGAGAGTTGTTTTAGTAACACTCTTAATGTGTGACTCAAATGAGAGAGTTGTTTTAGTAACACTCTTAATGTGTGACTCAAATGAGAGAGTTGTTTTAGTAACACTCTTAATGTGTGACTCAAATGAGAGAGTTGTTTTAGTAACACTCTTAATGTGTGACTCAAATGAGAGAGTTGTTTTAGTAACACTCTTAATGTATGACTCAAATGAGAGAGTTGTTTTAGTAACACTCTTAATGTGTGACTCAAATGAGAGAGTTGTTTTAGTAACACTCTTAATGTGTGACTCAAATGAGAGAGTTGTTTTAGTAACACTCTTAATGTGTGACTCAAATGAGAGAGTTGTTTTAGTAACACTCTTAATGTGTGACTCAAATGAGAGAGTTGTTTTAGTAACACTCTTAATGTATGACTCAAATGAGAGAGTTGTTTTAGTAACACTCTTAATGTATGACTCAAATGAGAGAGTTGTTTTAGTAACACTCTTAATGTGTGAGTCAAAGGAGAGAGTTGTTTTAGTAACACTCTTAATGTGTGACTCCAAGGAGAGAGTTGTTTTAGTAACACTCTTAATGTGTGACTCAAATGAGAGAGTTGTTTTAGTAACACTCTTAATGTGTGACTCAAATGAGAGAGTTGTTTTAGTAACACTCTTAATGTGTGACTCAAATGAGAGAGTTGTTTTAGTAACACTCTTAATGTGTGACTCAAATGAGAGAGTTGTTTTAGTAACACTCTTAATGTATGACTCAAATGAGAGAGTTGTTTTAGTAACACTCTTAATGTGTGACTCAAATGAGATGAGTTGTTTTAGTAACACTCTTAATGTGTGACTCAAATGAGAGAGTTGTTTTAGTAACACTCTTAATGTATGACTCAAATGAGAGAGTTGTTTTAGTAACACTCTTAATGTGTGACTCAAATGAGAGAGTTGTTTTAGTAACACTCTTAATGTGCGAGTCAAAGGAGAGAGTTGTTTTAGTAACACTCTTAATGTGTGACTCAAAGGAGAGAGTTGTTTTAGTAACACTCTTAATGTGTGACTCAAATGAGAGAGTTGTTTTAGTAACACTCTTAATGTGTGACTCAAATGAGAGAGTTGTTTTAGTAACACTCTTAATGTGTGACTCAAATGAGAGAGTTGTTTTAGTAACACTCTTAATGTATGACTCAAATGAGAGAGTTGTTTTAGTAACACTCTTAATGTATGACTCAAATGAGAGAGTTGTTTTAGTAAAACTCTTAATGTGTGACTCAAATGAGAGAGTTGTTTTAGTAACACTCTTAATGTGTGACTCAAATGAGAGAGTTGTTTTAGTAACACTCTTAATGTGTGACTCAAATGAGAGAGTTGTTTTAGTAACACTCTTAATGTGTGACTCAAATGAGAGAGTTGTTTTAGTAACACTCTTAATGTATGACTCAAATGAGAGAGTTGTTTTAGTAACACTCTTAATGTATGACTCAAATGAGAGAGTTGTTTTAGTAACACTCTTAATGTGTGACTCAAATGAGAGAGTTGTTTTAGTAACACTCTTAATGTGTGACTCAAATGAGAGAGTTGTTTTAGTAACACTCTTAATGTATGACTCAAATGAGAGAGTTGTTCTAGTAACACTCTTAATGTGTGACTCAAATGAGAGAGTTGTTTTAGTAACACTCTTAATGTGTGAGTCAAAGGAGAGAGTTGTTTTAGTAACACTCTTAATGTGTGACTCAAAGGAGAGAGTTGTTTTAGTAACACTCTTAATGTGTGACTCAAATGAGAGAGTTGTTTTAGTAACACTCTTAATGTGTGACTCAAATGAGAGAGTTGTTTTAGTAACACTCTTAATGTGTGACTCAAATGAGAGAGTTGTTTTAGTAACACTCTTAATGTGTGACTCAAATGAGAGAGTTGTTTTAGTAACACTCTTAATGTATGACTCAAATGAGAGAGTTGTTTTAGTAACACTCTTAATGTGTGACTCAAATGAGAGAGTTGTTTTAGTAACACTCTTAATGTGTGACTCAAATGAGAGAGTTGTTTTAGTAACACTCTTAATGTGTGACTTAAATGAGAGAGTTGTTTTAGTAACACTCTTAATGTGTGACTCAAATGAGAGAGTTGTTTTAGTAACACTCTTAATGTGTGACTCAAATGAGAGAGTTGTTTTAGTAACACTCTTAATGTGTGACTCAAATGAGAGAGTTGTTTTAGTAACACTCTTAATGTGTGACTCAAATGAGAGAGTTGTTTTAGTAACACTCTTAATGTATGACTCAAATGAGAGAGTTGTTTTAGTAACACTCTTAATGTGTGACTCAAATGAGAGAGTTGTTTTAGTAACACTCTTAATGTGTGACTCAAATGAGAGAGTTGTTTTAGTAACACTCTTAATGTGTGACTTAAATGAGAGAGTTGTTTTAGTAACACTCTTAATGTGTGACTCAAATGAGAGAGTTGTTTTAGTAACACTCTTAATGTGTGAGTCAAAGGAGAGAGTTGTTTTAGTAACACTCTTAATGTGTGACTCAAATGAGAGAGTTGTTTTAGTAACACTCTTAATGTGTGACTCAAATGAGAGAGTTGTTTTAGTAACACTCTTAATGTGTGACTCAAATGAGAGAGTTGTTTTAGTAACACTCTTAATGTGTGACTCAAATGAGAGAGTGGTTTTAGTAACACTCTTAATGTATGACTCAAATGAGAGAGTTGTTTTAGTAACACTCTTAATGTGTGACTCAAATGAGAGAGTTGTTTTAGTAACACTCTTAATGTGTGACTCAAATGAGAGAGTTGTTTTAGTAACACTCTTAATGTGTGACTCAAATGAGAGAGTTGTTTTAGTAACACTCTTAATGTGTGACTCAAATGAGAGAGTTGTTTTAGTAACACTCTTAATGTGTGACTCAAATGAGAGAGTTGTTTTAGTAACACTCTTAATGTATGACTCAAATGAGAGAGTTGTTTTAGTAACACTCTTAATGTGTGACTCAAATGAGAGAGTTGTTTTAGTAACACTCTTAATGTGTGACTCAAATGAGAGAGTTGTTTTAGTAACACTCTTAATGTGTGACTCAAATGAGAGAGTTGTTTTAGTAACACTCTTAATGTGTGACTCAAATGAGAGAGTTGTTTTAGTAACACTCTTAATGTATGACTCAAATGAGAGAGTTGTTTTAGTAACACTCTTAATGTGTGACTCAAATGAGAGAGTTGTTTTAGTAACACTCTTAATGTGTGAGTCAAAGGAGAGAGTTGTTTTAGTAACACTCTTAATGTGTGACTCAAAGGAGAGAGTTGTTTTAGTAACACTCTTAATGTGTGACTCAAATGAGAGAGTTGTTTTAGTAACACTCTTAATGTGTGACTCAAATGAGAGAGTTGTTTTAGTAACACTCTTAATGTGTGACTCAAATGAGAGAGTTGTTTTAGTAACACTCTTTATGTATGACTCAAATGAGAGAGTTGTTTTAGTAACACTCTTGGTGTATGACTCAAATGAGAGAGTTGTTTTAGTAACACTCTTAATGTGTGACTCAAATGAGAGAGTTGTTTTAGTAACACTCTTAATGTGTGACTCAAATGAGAGAGTTGTTTTAGTAACACTCTTAATGTATGACTCAAATGAGAGAGTTGTTTTAGTAACACTCTTAATGTGTGACTCAAATGAGAGAGTTGTTTTAGTAACACTCTTAATGTGTGACTCAAATGAGAGAGTTGTTTTAGTAACACTCTTAATGTATGACTCAAATGAGAGATTTGTTTTAGTAACACTCTTGGTGTATGACTCAAATGAGAGAGTTGTTTTAGTAACACTCTTAATGTGTGACTCAAATGAGAGAGTTGTTTTAGTAACACTCCTGGTGTATGACTCAAATGAGAGAGTTGTTTTAGTAACACTCTTAATGTGTGACTCAAATGAGAGAGTTGTTTTAGTAACACTCTTAATGTGTGACTCAAATGAGAGAGTTGTTTTAGTAACACTCTTAATGTATGACTCAAATGAGAGAGTTGTTTTAGTAACACTCTTAATGTATGACTCAAATGAGAGAGTTGTTTTAGTAACACTCTTAATGTGTGAGTCAAAGGAGAGAGTTGTTTTAGTAACACTCTTAATGTGTGACTCAAAGGAGAGAGTTGTTTTAGTAACACTCTTAATGTGTGACTCAAATGAGAGAGTTGTTTTAGTAACACTCTTAATGTGTGACTCAAATGAGAGAGTTGTTTTAGTAACACTCTTAATGTGTGACTCAAATGAGAGAGTTGTTTTAGTAACACTCTTAATGTATGACTCAAATGAGAGAGTTGTTTTAGTAACACTCTTAATGTATGACTCAAATGAGAGAGTTGTTTTAGTAACACTCTTAATGTGTGACTCAAATGAGAGAGTTGTTTTAGTAACACTCTTAATGTGTGACTCAAATGAGAGAGTTGTTTTAGTAACACTCTTAATGTATGACTCAAATGAGAGATTTGTTTTAGTAACACTCTTGGTGTATGACTCAAATGAGAGAGTTGTTTTAGTAACACTCTTGGTGTATGACTCAAATGAGAGAGTTGTTTTAGTAACACTCTTAATGTGTGACTCAAATGAGAGAGTTGTTTTAGTAACACTCCTGGTGTATGACTCAAATGAGAGAGTTGTTTTAGTAACACTCTTAATGTGTGACTCAAATGAGAGAGTTGTTTTAGTAACACTCTTAATGTGTGACTCAAATGAGAGAGTTGTTTTAGTAACACTCTTAATGTATGACTCAAATGAGAGAGTTGTTTTAGTAACACTCTTAATGTATGACTCAAATGAGAGAGTTGTTTTAGTAACACTCTTAATGTGTGAGTCAAAGGAGAGAGTTGTTTTAGTAACACTCTTAATGTGTGACTCAAAGGAGAGAGTTGTTTTAGTAACACTCTTAATGTGTGACTCAAATGAGAGAGTTGTTTTAGTAACACTCTTAATGTGTGACTCAAATGAGAGAGTTGTTTTAGTAACACTCTTAATGTGTGACTCAAATGAGAGAGTTGTTTTAGTAACACTCTTAATGTATGACTCAAATGAGAGAGTTGTTTTAGTAACACTCTTAATGTGTGATGTAATGTTTTGACTCCAACTCCACCTTCCGACACAATCAGGACATGACACAGTGTTTCATGGACATTCAGCAATAACATTCTTACTTCAGTAACATCAGTGACATCATCACTAGTCAAACATAAGTCAGATTTGGAGGTAGGGTTGTGTGCTTTAACGCCACTAGTATAGTACCGTCATACTAATTCATCATATTCGGTACTATGCAGCCCTTTGAGACACTAGTGATTTAGGGCTATATAAGTAAACATTGATTGATTGATTGATTGATACCACCTCTAAAAAGTACTGGTCCCCCATCGTCGTCACGTGGTGACATTGCTGCTGTTAGGAGCATGTATGGCAGCGCACACACACAGAGTACTTACAAGCAGACACAGTGTGGAGACAGAAAAGGGAGAATGGACGCATTTTGCTGTAAAAAGTGAAGATAAAGGTGAAGTTCTAACACTGAAACACCCTCAGGAAGAGCTGCTTTAACACATGCAGCTAACATCCCTCCACAGTGTTTTAGCTACTTCTAAATCACTAATCCTGGCCTCCATGGCGATGAAGAAAGCAAGTTTCTTACAAGTAGCATTATCACTGGAGGACGAGGAATAGCTAAAGAAGCTTCACTACACAGCGTAGGATACAATAGCTCACCGCCGTCACAATGTAAACAAACGCCATGGGTGGATCTACACCTGACATCCACTGGAATGATATCAAGTACAAAAGCGTATCTAATCGATACTACTATGATTACATTGATATTTTTCATCATGTGTCCAGGGACATATTTACTGACTTTATATGCATAATATGACTTTTTAAAAAGGAAAAAATATGTTTTGATGATAAATTATCGATGTAATCATAGTAGTATCGACTAGATACGCTCTTGTACTTGGTATCATTACAGTGGATGTCAGGTGTAGATCCACCCATGGCGTTTGTTTACATTGTGACGGCGGTGAGCTATTGTATCCTACGCTGTGTAGTGAAGCTTCTTTAGCTATTCCTCGTCCTCCAGTGATAATGCTACTTGTAAGAAACTTGCTTTCTTCATCGCCATGGAGGCCAGGATTAGTGATTTAGAAGTAGCTAAAACACTGTGGAGGGATGTTAGCTGCATGTGACCAGGGGTTGCGAGCTTCGTCGTGGATGTTCTCTACTGGATCCTTTGAGCGAAAATATGGCAATATCGTGATATTGCCATATTTTTGCAATATCGAGATATTGCCGTATTTTTGCTGGAGGGATGTGGTGGAGAGCATCCACCATGAAGTCCGCAACTTTTGGTCGCTAGTGGAGGGGCCCTGCCTTTACCGGAAGTATGTCAGCGAAATGCAGGGCTCCACACGTGTTCCCATTGTTTTTAATGGGAGCCACCGGCAGGGGGAGCAATTCGGACCGAGAAGGCGACAATTTCCCCATTAATTTGAGCAAGGATTAAAGATTCGTGAATACAAATATTTATAGTGAAGTAATAGAGAAAAGAAAAAAAAGTGACGGCAGTGTTAGCGTTTCAGATGTTATTAGTCACATTTACTAGGACAATTCTGGAAGATCCCTTATCTGCTTATTGTTTTAATAGTGTTTTAGTGAGATTGTAAAGATTGTAAAGTAAAGATTGTAAAGACATACCTCAAGGTGGGATGGTTGTGGTAAACACACACGGTCTCAGAGAGAAGCAGAGAAGCCAAGCTCACAGCTGCTGCGGGACAACAAATAATCCACTGATGTCTTCGGTAAGATATATATCACAATTTCTCCATCGAAAAACATGCTGGTCCGCAACGTTTTCTACAAGAAACTCGCGGGAAATTTAATATTGCAATTTATTAAACTAAAGCGGCCGTATTGGCATGTGTTGCAATGTTATGATTTCATCATTGATATATAAACTATCAGACTGCGTGGTCACTAGTAGTGGCTTCAGTAGGACTTTAAGTCGGCAGCTCGGTGGTGGAGGGGTTATTGCGTCTGCCTCATAATACGAATGTCCTGAGTAGTCCTGGGTTCAATCCCGGGCTCGGGATCTTTCTGTGTGGAGTCTGCATGTCCTCCCCGTGACTGCGTGGGTACCTCCCACCTCCAAAGACATGCACCTGGGGATAGGCCCCTCCCACCTCCAAAGACATGCACCTGGGGATAGGCCCCTCCCACCTCCAAAGACATGCACCTGGGGATAGGCCCCTCCCACCTCCAAAGACATGCACCTGGGGATAGGCCCCTCCCACCTCCAAAGACATGCACCTGGGGATAGGCCCCTCCCACCTCCAAAGACATGCACCTGGGGATAGGCCCCTCCCACCTCCAAAGACATGCACCTGGGGATAGGCCCCTCCCACCTCCAAAGACATGCACCTGGGGATAGGTTGATTGGCAACACTAAATGTTCACTAGTGTGTGAATGTTGTCTGTCTATCTGTGTTGGCCCTGTGATGAGGTGGCGACTTGTCCAGGGTGAACACCGCCTTCCGCCCGATTGTAGCTGAGATAGGCACCAGCGCCCCCTGTGACCTCAAAGGGAATAAGCGGTAGAAAATGAATGAATGGATGGATGGTATTCATGGCCACACTGGATGCAGAGTCTGGGTGAGGCTGGGCCGCAAGAAAAGATTTCTTCAAAATGTTTTTGCATGCTCCTCTGCATGTTTAGTTGTATGACGTTTCAAATTGTATCCCTTGTGCACCGCAACTTTCTCGCAAATGCGACACGTCGGGGTCGAGCCCCTGTGCTCAACAAAGAAATATTGCATCTCCCACTTTTCCTGGAATTGTCTTTACTCATCTCTAACCCTTCTCTTCACTGCAGGCTTTGAAAAAGACATGTTTGGGGTTGTTGAATATATTTGTATTTAGCCCACGCACGGAGAATAATGTTTATTCCGCAATGTGTGTTGTTCCGCTTTTCCTCCCTGCACCACCATGGCGGCCGGCGGATAATAGCCGGGAAAGTAGCGGTATAGCGAGCGCAAAACGTTAGGGCTCCCGGAGTGTTATCCGGCGTCATATAGAAATATATGTCATGTTCATTGTGTAAAACAATGCAAATTAAACAATACAAAAAAACATAATGGTTTGAATTGGTCCAGGTTCTCGGGGACTGTTATTACTGATGGACAGGTGTTGCGATGTGACTGCATTCAGGCACGTAAGAAAACCCTCGTCTCCGTGGCAACGTCTCTGTCGCTTTCACTCATGTGCAGCTTTTCCACTAACATAGGGGTAGGCAACCCAGAAAGTTGAAAGAGCCATTTTGGAGCCAAACAACACAAAGCTGTCAAGCGGCATTCATGTAAAACTCCCGGACCACACTAACATTTAACTTTCATTTGAAGGTGGGGGCCGCAAAATAACGTCTCGCGGGTCACGTGTGTGAGACCCCTGCTGTAGAATGAAGTGAATTATATTTATATAGCGCTTTTCTCTAGTGACTCAAAGCGCTTTTTACATAGCGAATCCCAATATTTAAGTCACATTTGGGGCAGTGTGGGTGGCACTGGGAGCAGGTGGGTCAAGTGTCTCGCCCAAGGACACAACGGCAGTGACTAGGATGGCGGAAGCGGGGATCGAACCTGGAACCCTCAGGTTGCTGGCACGGCCACTCTACCAACTGAGCTATACTGCCCGATAGACATTGATTGACAGAAATGTTGAAATATAATATTTATTCGACAGAATTTTACAGCATTGACTGTATTTGAATGCATAGTAGACTATTTATAATATTCACGTGTGAATAATGCCGTATAATACACTGTATTTATATTATTCACATGTAAATAATGCTGTATAATAGACTGTATTTATATTACTCACATGTGAATAATGCTGTATAATAGACTGTATTTATATTAGTCACATGTGAAAAATGTTGTATAATAGACTGTATATTATTCACATGTGAATAATGCTGTATAATAGACTGTATTTATATTTATATTATATTATACCACTCGACGTCAATTGCACGGGTCGCCCGGCCGGAAGTGCAACCTGGAAGAACAAAATGAAGAAATATGACGGACACTCGCACGGAAGTTGAAACACAACTTAACCTCGATTAATCATGTTAGAAATTTTCTTACAAAATACTGCAGTAGTGAATGGTAGGGATGTTTTACTGCGTATTGTCCTTCACAGGACAATACGCTTTAATAAGAAAAAAAATGGTGATATTAATCGAGATCGGATGATGTGAAAACATTTGTTGTGATCGTACAGACCTACATAGTACAAACAAAGCACCTTTCCAATGTGTTGCTTGTGTTTTATGAAAACCATTTGCTTTATGGCTGTCAGCGGACAAAAATCCACAAATTATCAACACAGTTTTATAAGCCACAGGGTCTAAAGCGTAGGAAAAAAGTTCTAATCCGGAATTTATAGTACACAAAATATACACCAAAACTTACCCAATACATATTATGTAGGCCACAAAAAAGATGTTTTAAATTTAGATTCAAATCATCATGGATCCCCTTCAACTTGTTTCAACAACAAACAGGGAAATAATTGACAATGTTCCAAAGAAAAGCTGTGTGAATGTTTGTCTAGTGTCCGGGTGACCAGTAGGGTTGCAACTAATGACTGTTTTAATGGTCGGCTTGTCATTTACTATCTTAACAATTGGTTGACTGATCGGGGTATGAAGCGTACACCTGTTCAGTGGCTCTTATTGAGCCATTGGCATTTAAATGTATCTGATTAATAAGAAGCTGATTAAAAACAAAACAAAAGCAATCAAAATAGCAGCAAACAAAAAAAAAAACATCCCCAAACCTGTCTAGCTTCCTGAAAAAGAAAGTGACATTTTATGATGATGATGAAAGCTGCACGCAGGTATATAGACAAAGTTTAGCTGGCAGACTTTGCTTTGAAATCTTTTTTACACAAGTCTGTCCTTTAATTTTAAAGCTGTAGCAGTAAAATATTATATTAAAAGGGACAAACTGTAGGAAATAGATGGTTGGAATACCAAAATATTAAGGGGCCACTTTCAACAGTGAATAATGTACACTATAAATATAAATGCGTTTTTATATCCAACATGTATCATTTTGCATACACTGTACAAAAGCTCATCTTTAGATTGTATAAAACTGACATCTCAGTTGCCACAATTTTACTGTAATATTTTGCAAGATTTTTTTTTACAACGTATAAAATGAAAAAATACCCTGTTTTATTTGAGTTTTTTTAATGTAAAAATTCATGCAAGTCCTTTAATCTGTAAAATCTACAGTTTTGTGCTTTTATTGTGTCTTATCACTCTGTATTGAAAGTGGATTTTACTGTAAACATATTTGATTGTCAAATTAGACATCAGCACTTTGTTGGAAATCACAAGTCAGGCAGATATTGAAGTATTCATCTTTATTTGGACATAAACATTGTTTATATGAGGACATTATTACAGACAATTCAAGTGTAAACATTGTACATGTAATACTTTCATTAAAGGAAAGATGAGGCACTTTATTGACACAAACTATTTCCTCGCTTTCGGGCCTGGAGTTGGACTCCTGTCGGCTAAAAGAAGATTTCCTTTCAAAGAGAAAGAATGTTTGTTTTTTTAAAGCTTGTACTGCAGACTGTCCGCCAGCAGGGGGCAGCACACACACACACACACACACACACACGCGCGCACGCACGCGCACGCATACACGCACGCACGCGCACACGCGCATGCACACACACGCACACACATATAGGGAGAGAGAGCTGATTGGTTGAGGATGTCAGGGAATGTCTGAAAGAGTTTGAAGGTCATGACCCCAAAAACAGATTCAGGTGCAAACACACACACACACACACACACACACACACACACACACACACACACACACACACACACACACACACACACACACTAGAATATCATCATCATCATCATCACATTTGGAGCATTTGATTGGTTGGTGGTGATGATGTTGTGGCGCTGTTGCCATGGTTACAAGAGTCCATGTGGAGTCTGACTTGCCAGATAAATAAAGTTGGATTTGGTGAAAGAAAGAAAGTGTGCAGCCATACAGAAGAGCAGAGGCCCCGCCCCTTGCCCCGCCCCTCTCCCACTGCCGCCCCCTTTCAGATGCAAAGGAGGCAGACATATGGAGGGGAGGTGTCGGGGGGGCTCCCTAAAGATTCAGATTGTATGACAAATCACGTCCGCCCCCCTCCCCGACCCCCCAGACAACAGCTTCATTAGTCTGAAAGAAAGTTTTTGCAGCTTTGTCAAGTCAAGACTCGCAGCTCCTCGTCTTCTTTTCACGTCTTCCTTTGTGGCAGACAATTCATGTTGTTGCTCTCTCTCTCTCACACACACACACACACACACACACACACACACACACACACACACACACACACACACACACACACAGAGACAGACACACACACACACAGAGACACACACACACACACACACACACACACACAGACACACACACACACACACACACACACACACACACACAGACACACACACACACACACACACACAGAGACAGACACACACACACACAGACACACACACACACAGAGACAGACACACACACACACACACACACACACACACACACACACACACACAGAGACACACACACACACACACAGAGACAGACACACACACACACACACACACAGACAGAGACAGCACCCGTGCAGCACAAGTGCATTGTGGGTGCGCAGGCGAGACACAGACATGCAGACATGCTGGCACAATCGCTGCCAAACAGAAAGCGAAAGAGTCTTCACCCGAGCCCGACACGCGCTGGTCTTCCTGATCGGCGGCGCCATTGTGGTGGACGACCTTGTTGCCCAGGAAGGTTTTAATGTAATGGCCGCCCTCGTCAATCAGCTTTGTGAATGCGTGGCCGCGCGGCCTCTCCCGCCATCAATCTGCTGTTGCATTCTGGGAGCGGCTTCCTTTTCACTTGTCGCCCACTGTTTGCTCGCCTGATAATTTACCTCCGCTTTAGCGAGCGCTTGTGTGCCGCCAGCCGGTGTCGTGGAAACGCCAGGAGCGCTGGGCGTGGAGCCAGGCCCGCCGTGACCTGCGGCGAGCGTCCTCCATCTTCCTGCATCCTGATGAACTGCCCGCAATGACAATGATGACGCCACCTTTCAAAAGCAAAGGTGGAGATTGCTTCTTCACTTTCTCAGGCCCTGACTATCTCACCTTACTTCCTGGACCATGGGGAGCGCCGCCCATCAATGCTCTGTTTTGGATCTTTTTATATATTTATATACAGCACATTAATTGAGTCATATTATGATTATTTCCTAAAAGTAAAAGACTTGCTTGTGGTCTACATAACATGTCATGGTGCTTCTTTGCTCTAAATGTTGCATAGATGATGTTTTACACATCATCTTCAACTCACTCTCTGACAGTTTCTTCAAGATGCACCTTAAGTATTTACGTGCCTCCACTTGGACAGGGTCATCTTTGTTGCAGCGGTGTAGCGTGCAAGGACGGGAGTGGAAGAAGTGTCAAAAGATGGCACTAACTGTTTTAACAACATTCACACTTCAAACAATAACGAAGCAGCATCTCCTCATCCGAGGGTCACTAGTGCAACAACAACACCCGGAATGTGTCCTGTGACCGGAACTCTCTAATAAGTAAAGTTCCTTGGGTGAATAATGTAAAGTCACTACACCACTATGTTTTAGTGCTTCCATGGTAAGTTTACTGACAGATATAAGTAAGAACTTTACACTACTTTATATTAGAAATGGCAAGAAAGAGTGGAATATGAATGTCACATAACAAGAAGACTGCGATGAGGTGGCGACTTGTCCTGGGTTTACCCCGCCTTCCACCTGATTGTAGCTGAGATAGGCACTAAAGCCCCCCGCCACCCCAAAGGGAATGAGCGGTAGAAATAGATGGATGGATAACAAGAATATTGTGAAAAAGAAGAAGATAATCCATTACAGGGTCAGCACGGACTACAAAGGCGGATTCACGCACATTTTCAGGATTTGCATGAACTCACATTAGAGTTAAAAGCTACCTCTTTAAGCTCCCAGTGTGGGTGGCACTGGGAGCAGGTGGGTCAAGTGTCTTGCCCAAGGACACAACAGCAGTGACTAGGATGGCAGAAGCGGGGAACCCTCAACCTGGTGGCACAGTTGCCGTATGATCTGTTTCGTCTTCCTTCACTATCAACTTCTTCTTTCCATCCACTTTCTACCTCTTGGGGTGCTGGAGCCTACCTCAGCCTTTCCAATGGAAGCAAAATGAAATGTCGGTTGCTAGCAACGAAGATTGGATGTTTTGAGGGGCGGAGCTTACTCTGACACTACACCCACTCGCGGTGGCGGGGCTCAAATGTTTGCTCGTAACTTCATGCAGAAGGAAATAGCTGAGAGACAAGTTGAGTACTGTTGTCTCTGCTAAAACTGCTGGTGACTGACTTCGGTCTTGAACCAGGATTTAGGACTTTTGGCTCCCAAATTTGGAAGGTCCGATTTGAGTAGAGCTTGTCCGGACAAAAGAAGCAAAGTCTTGTGAGGACCACAAATGTGTCCACTTAGGTCACATTTAAACCCATACGGTACCAATTCCTGGTACCTGGGACTCCGCAGCGGTACCCCACTCTAGTGATGCCACTTATGTCCATTCTGGCTCAGAAAATGTCACTTTGCAAAATAAGCTGATTAGGATTTTACCATGAATTGATGAAGGTGGAGCCCGACTCAAACAACTTATTGGGGTGTTGGCATTTACTGCTCAATTGTAGGCAATATGTACTGTACTGTACTGTACTGTACTGTGCAATCTACTAATAATATGTACTGTACTGTGCAATCTACTAATAATATGTACTGTACTGTGCAATCTACTAATAATATGTACTGTACTGTGCAATCTACTAATAATATGTACTGTACTGTGACATCTACTAATAATATGTACTGTACTGTGCAATCTACTAATAATATGTACTGTACTGTGCAATCTACTAATAATATGTACTGTACTGTGCAATCTACTAATAATATGTACTGTACTGTGCAATCTACTAATAATATGTACTGTACTGTGACATCTACTAATAATATGTACTGTACTGTGACATCTACTAATAATATGTACTGTACTGTGCAATCTACTAATAATATGTACTGTACTGTGCAATCTACTAATAATATGTACTGTACTGTGCAATCTACTAATAATATGTACTGTACTGTGCAATCTACTAATAATATGTACTGTACTGTGCAATCTACTAATAATATGTACTGTACTGTGACATCTACTAATAATATGTACTGTACTGTGACATCTACTAATAATATGTACTGTACTGTGCAATCTACTAATAATATGTACTGTACTGTGCAATCTACTAATAATATGTACTGTACTGTGCAATCTACTAATAATATGTACTGTACTGTGCAATCTACTAATAATATGTACTGTACTGTGCAATCTACTAATAATATGTACTGTACTGTGACATCTACTAATAATATGTACTGTACTGTGACATCTACTAATAATATGTACTGTACTGTGCAATCTACTAATAATATGTACTGTACTGTGCAATCTACTAATAATATGTACTGTACTGTGACATCTACTAATAATATGTACTGTACTGTGCAATCTACTAATAATATGTACTGTACTGTGCAATCTACTAATAATATGTACTGTACTGTGACATCTACTAATAATATGTACTGTACTGTGCAATCTACTAATAATATGTACTGTACTGTGACATCTACTAATAATATGTACTGTACTGTGCAATCTACTAATAATATGTACTGTACTGTGCAATCTACTAATAATATGTACTGTACTGTGCAATCTACTAATAATATGTACTGTACTGTGCAATCTACTAATAATATGTACTGTACTGTGACATCTACTAATAATATGTACTGTACTGTGCAATCTACTAATAATATGTACTGTACTGTGCAATCTACTAATAATATGTACTGTACTGTGCAATCTACTAATAATATGTACTGTACTGTGCAATCTACTAATAATATGTACTGTACTGTGCAATCTACTAATAATATGTACTGTACTGTGACATCTACTAATAATATGTACTGTACTGTGCAATCTACTAATAATATGTACTGTACTGTGCAATCTACTAATAATATGTACTGTACTGTGACATCTACTAATAATATGTACTGTACTGTGCAATCTACTAATAATATGTACTGTACTGTGACATCTACTAATAATATGTACTGTACTGTGCAATCTACTAATAATATGTACTGTACTGTGCAATCTACTAATAATATGTACTGTACTGTGCAATCTACTAATAATATGTACTGTACTGTGCAATGTACTAATAATATGTACTGTACTGTTCAATCTACTAATAATATGTACTGTACTGTGCAATCTACTAATAGTATGTACTGTACTGTGCAATCTACTAATAATATGTACTGTACTGTGCAATCTACTAATAATATGTACTGTACTGTGCAATCTACTAATAATATGTACTGTACTGTGCAATCTACTAATAATATGTACTGTACTGTACAATCTACTAATAATATGTACTGTACTGTGCAATCTACTAATAATATGTACTGTACTGTACAATCTACTAATAATATGTACTGTACTGTACTATCTACTAATAATATGTACTGTACTGTGCAATCTACTAATAATATGTACTGTACTGTGCAATCTACTAATAATATGTACTGTACTGTGCAATCTACTAATAATATGTACTGTACTGTGCAATCTACTAATAATATGTACTGTACTGTACAATCTACTAATAATATGTACTGTACTGTACAATCTACTAATAATATGTACTGTACTGTGCAATCTACTAATAATATGTACTGTACTGTACAATCTACTAATAATATGTACTGTACTGTGCAATCTACTAATAATATGTACTGTACTGTGCAATCTACTAATAATATGTACTGTACTGTACAATCTACTAATAATATGTACTGTACTGTACAATCTACTAATAATATGTACTGTACTGTGCAATCTACTAATAATATGTACTGTACTGTGCAATCTACTAATAATATGTACTGTACTGTGACATCTACTAATAATATGTACTGTACTGTGCAATCTACTAATAATATGTACTGTACTGTGCAATCTACTAATAATATGTACTGTACTGTGACATCTACTAATAATATGTACTGTACTGTGACATCTACTAATAATATGTACTGTACTGTGCAATCTACTAATAATATGTACTGTACTGTGACATCTACTAATAATATGTACTGTACTGTGCAATCTACTAATAATATGTACTGTACTGTGCAATCTACTAATAATATGTACTGTACTGTGCAATCTACTAATAATATGTACTGTACTGTGCAATGTACTAATAATATGTACTGTACTGTTCAATCTACTAATAATATGTACTGTACTGTGCAATCTACTAATAGTATGTACTGTACTGTGCAATCTACTAATAATATGTACTGTACTGTGCAATCTACTAATAATATGTACTGTACTGTGCAATCTACTAATAATATGTACTGTACTGTACAATCTACTAATAATATGTACTGTACTGTGCAATCTACTAATAATATGTACTGTACTGTGCAATCTACTAATAATATGTACTGTACTGTACAATCTACTAATAATATGTACTGTACTGTGCAATCTACTAATAATATGTACTGTACTGTGCAATCTACTAATAATATGTACTGTACTGTACAATCTACTAATAATATGTACTGTACTGTACTATCTACTAATAATATGTACTGTACTGTGCAATCTACTAATAATATGTACTGTACTGTGCAATCTACTAATAATATGTACTGTACTGTGCAATCTACTAATAATATGTACTGTACTGTGCAATCTACTAATAATATGTACTGTACTGTACAATCTACTAATAATATGTACTGTACTGTACAATCTACTAATAATATGTACTGTACTGTGCAATCTACTAATAATATGTACTGTACTGTACAATCTACTAATAATATGTACTGTACTGTGCAATCTACTAATAATATGTACTGTACTGTGCAATCTACTAATAATATGTACTGTACTGTACAATCTACTAATAATATGTACTGTACTGTACAATCTACTAATAATATGTACTGTACTGTGCAATCTACTAATAATATGTACTGTACTGTGCAATCTACTAATAATATGTACTGTACTGTGCAATCTACCAATAATATGTACTGTACTGTGCAATCTACTAATAATATGTACTGTACTGTACAATCTACTAATAATATGTACTGTACTGTACAATCTACTAATAATATGTACTGTACTGTACAATCTACTAATAATATGTACTGTACTGTGCAATCTACTAATAATATGTACTGTACTGTGCAATCTACTAATAATATGTACTGTACTGTGCAATCTACTAATAATATGTACTGTACTGTGCAATCTACTAATAATATGTACTGTACTGTGCAATCTACTAATAATATGTACTGTACTGTACAATCTACTAATAATATGTACTGTACTGTGCAATCTACTAATAATATGTACTGTACTGTGCAATCTACTAATAATATGTACTGTACTGTGACATCTACTAATAATATGTACTGTACTGTGCAATCTACTAATAATATGTACTGTACTGTGCAATCTACTAATAATATGTACTGTACTGTGACATCTACTAATAATATGTACTGTACTGTGACATCTACTAATAATATGTACTGTACTGTGCAATCTACTAATAATATGTACTGTACTGTGACATCTACTAATAATATGTACTGTACTGTGCAATCTACTAATAATATGTACTGTACTGTGCAATCTACTAATAATATGTACTGTACTGTGCAATCTACTAATAATATGTACTGTACTGTGCAATGTACTAATAATATGTACTGTACTGTTCAATCTACTAATAATATGTACTGTACTGTGCAATCTACTAATAGTATGTACTGTACTGTGCAATCTACTAATAATATGTACTGTACTGTGCAATCTACTAATAATATGTACTGTACTGTGCAATCTACTAATAATATGTACTGTACTGTACAATCTACTAATAATATGTACTGTACTGTGCAATCTACTAATAATATGTACTGTACTGTGCAATCTACTAATAATATGTACTGTACTGTACAATCTACTAATAATATGTACTGTACTGTGCAATCTACTAATAATATGTACTGTACTGTGCAATCTACTAATAATATGTACTGTACTGTACAATCTACTAATAATATGTACTGTACTGTACTATCTACTAATAATATGTACTGTACTGTGCAATCTACTAATAATATGTACTGTACTGTGCAATCTACTAATAATATGTACTGTACTGTGCAATCTACTAATAATATGTACTGTACTGTGCAATCTACTAATAATATGTACTGTACTGTACAATCTACTAATAATATGTACTGTACTGTACAATCTACTAATAATATGTACTGTACTGTGCAATCTACTAATAATATGTACTGTACTGTACAATCTACTAATAATATGTACTGTACTGTGCAATCTACTAATAATATGTACTGTACTGTGCAATCTACTAATAATATGTACTGTACTGTACAATCTACTAATAATATGTACTGTACTGTACAATCTACTAATAATATGTACTGTACTGTGCAATCTACTAATAATATGTACTGTACTGTGCAATCTACTAATAATATGTACTGTACTGTGCAATCTACCAATAATATGTACTGTACTGTGCAATCTACTAATAATATGTACTGTACTGTACAATCTACTAATAATATGTACTGTACTGTACAATCTACTAATAATATGTACTGTACTGTACAATCTACTAATAATATGTACTGTACTGTGCAATCTACTAATAATATGTACTGTACTGTGCAATCTACTAATACAAGTTTCAATCAATCAATCAATAATAACTCTGCTATCACATTTGAGTCACTTCTAAGATGGTCTGCTGTCTAACTCTGAAGTTGTGTGTTAAGTTGCGCCCTACAATGTGTTTATGATGTAAGTATTGGGCTTAGACACCAGCTGTTTGATTGTAACGTTCATCTTAGTTGTCGTTTCCTTTACCACTTTTGGTGGTGTTAAAATCACCATGTAGAATCGCTAATAATAATAGCCTGTCTATGGCAAATCCACTGTAAATTAGCATCAAGCTAGCATATTTTGGAAGATTGGAGCTTTACTTTACATTTGAGCGTTTTCTACCTAAATATACTTGACTGAGGCTGCTCTCAGTGCTGCTTGACTGATGTACAAAAGCAAAAAGCAGTGAAGTTGTCAGCTTGTGTAAATGCTAAATAAAAAGAAAATACAACAAATTATTTTCAACTTATATTCAATTGAATAGACTGCAAAGACAAGATATTTCATCTTCACACTGACAAACTTTCTTTTTTGTTGCAAATATTAGCTCATTTGGAATTTGATGCCTGCAACGTGTTTCCAAAAAGCTGGCACAAGTGGCAAAAAAGAGTGAGAGAGTTGAGGAATGCTCATCAAAGACTTATTTGGAACATGCCACAAGTGAACAGGCTAATTGGGAACAGGTGGGTGCCATGATTGGCTATAAAAGCAGCTTCTATGAAATGCTCACTCATTCACAAACAAGGACGGAGCGAGGGTCACCACTTTGTCAACAAATGCCTGAGCAAATTGTTTAATAACAACATTTCTCAACAAGGAATTTAAGGATTTCACCATCTATGCTCCGTAATATCATCAAAAGGTTGAGAGAATGTGGAGAAATCACTGCACGTAAGCCATGATATTACGTATCTTCCATCCCTCAGGCGCTACTGCATCAGAAAGCCACATCGGTGTGTAAAGGATATCACCACATGGGCTCAGGAACACTTCATAAAACCACTGTCAGTAACTACAGTTGGTCGCTACATCTGTAAGTGCAAGTTAAAACTCTACTATGCAAAGCCAAAGCCATTTATCAACAACACCCAGAAACACTTCTCTGGGCCCGAGCTCATCTAAGATGGACTGATGCAAAGTGGAAAAGTGTTCTGTGGTCTGATGAATCCACATTTCAAATTGTTTTTGGAAACTGTGGACGTTGTGTCCTCTGGACCAAAGAGGAACAGAGTCATGGGGACTGTTCTAGGGTGAAAGTGTAAAAGCCAGCATGTGTGATGGTATGGGGGTGTATTAGTGGCCAAGACATGGGTAACTTACACATGTGTGATGGTATGGGGGTGCATTAGTGGCCAAGGCATGGGTAACTTACACATGTGTGATGGTATGGGGGTGTATTAGTGGCCAAGACATGGGTAACTTACACATGTGTGATGGTATGGGGGTGCATTAGTGGCCAAGGCATGGGTAACTTACACATGTGTGATGGTATGGGGGTGTATTAGTGGCCAAGGCATGGGTAACTTACACATGTGTGATGGTATGGGGGTGTATTAGTGCCCAAGACATGGGTAACTTACACATGTGTGATGGTATGGGGGTGTATTAGTGGCCAAGGCATGGGTAACTTACACATGTGTGATGGTATGGGGGTGTATTAGTGAACAAGGCATGGGTAACTTACACATGTGTGATGGTATGGGGGTGTATTAGTGAACAAGGCATGGGTAACTTACACATGTGTGATGGTATGGGGGTGTATTAGTGAACAAGACATGGGTAACTTACACATGTGTGATGGTATGGGGGTGTATTAGTGAACAAGGCATGGGTAACTTACACATGTGTGATGGTATGGGGGTGTATTAGTGGCCAAGGCATGGGTAACTTACACATGTGTGATGGTATGGGGGTGTATTAGTGAACAAGACATGGGTAACTTACACATGTGTGATGGTATGGGGGTGTATTAGTGAACAAGGCATGGGTAACTTACACATGTGTGATGGTATGGGGGTGTATTAGTGAACAAGGCATGGGTAACTTACACATGTGTGATGGTATGGGGGTGTATTAGTGGTCAAGACATGGGTAACTTACACATGTGTGATGGTATGGGGGTGTATTAGTGGTCAAGACATGGGTAACTTACACATGTGTGATGGTATGGGGGTGTATTAGTGGTCAAGACATGGGTAACTTACACATGTGTGATGGTATGGGGGTGTATTAGTGAACAAGACATGGGTAACTTACACATGTGTGATGGTATGGGGGTGTATTAGTGGTCAAGACATGGGTAACTTACACATGTGTGATGGTATGGGGGTGCATTAGTGGCCAAGGCATGGGTAACTTACACATGTGTGATGGTATGGGGGTGTATTAGTGAACAAGACATGGGTAACTTACACATGTGTGATGGTATGGGGGTGTATTAGTGGTCAAGACATGGGTAACTTACACATGTGTGATGGTATGGGGGTGTATTAGTGAACAAGGCATGGGTAACTTACACATGTGTGATGGTATGGGGGTGTATTAGTGAACAAGACATGGGTAACTTACACATGTGTGATGGTATGGGGGTGTATTAGTGCCCAAGGCATGGGTAACTTACACATGTGTGATGGTATGGGGGTGTATTAGTGAACAAGACATGGGTAACTTACACATGTGTGATGGTATGGGGGTGTATTAGTGAACAAGACATGGGTAACTTACACATGTGTGATGGTATGGGGGTGTATTAGTGAACAAGACATGGGTAACTTACACATGTGTGATGGTATGGGGGTGTATTAGTGAACAAGACATGGGTAACTTACACATGTGTGATGGTATGGGGGTGTATTAGTGAACAAGACATGGGTAACTTACACATGTGTGATGGTATGGGGGTGTATTAGTGGTCAAGACATGGGTAACTTACACATGTGTGATGGTATGGGGGTGTATTAGTGAACAAGGCATGGGTAACTTACACGTGTGATGGTATGGGGGTGTATTAGTGAACAAGACATGGGTAACTTACACATGTGTGATGGTATGGGGGTGTATTAGTGCCCAAGGCATGGGTAACTTACACATGTGTGATGGTATGGGGGTGTATTAGTGAACAAGACATGGGTAACTTACACATGTGTGATGGTATGGGGGTGTATTAGTGAACAAGACATGGGTAACTTACACATGTGTGATGGTATGGGGGTGTATTAGTGAACAAGACATGGGTAACTTACACATGTGTGATGGTATGGGGGTGTATTAGTGAACAAGACATGGGTAACTTACACATGTGTGATGGTATGGGGGTGCATTAGTGGCCAAGGCATGGGTAACTTACACATGTGTGATGGTATGGGGGTGCATTAGTGAACAAGACATGGGTAACTTACACATGTGTGATGGTATGGGGGTGCATTAGTGGCCAAGGCATGGGTAACTTACACATGTGTGATGGTATGGGGGTGTATTAGTGAACAAGACATGGGTAACTTACACATGTGTGATGGTATGGGGGTGTATTAGCGGCCAAGGCATGGGTAACTTACACATGTGTGATGGTATGGGGGTGCATTAGTGGCCAAGGCATGGGTAACTTACACATGTGTGATGGTATGGGGGTGTATTAGTGGCCAAGGCATGGGTAACTTACACATGTGTGATGGTATGGGGGTGTATTAGTGAACAAGACATGGGTAACTTACACATGTGTGATGGTATGGGGGTGTATTAGTGAACAAGACATGGACTAACTTACACATGTGTGATGGTATGGGGGTGTATTAGTGCCCAAGGCATGGGTAACTTACACATGTGTGATGGTATGGGGGTGTATTAGTGGCCAAGACATGGGTAACTTACACATGTGTGATGGTATGGGGGTGTATTAGTGAACAAGACATGGGTAACTTACACATGTGTGATGGTATGGGGGTGTATTAGTGGCCAAGGCATGGGTAACTTACACATGTGTGATGGTATGGGGGTGTATTAGTGGCCAAGACATGGGTAACTTACACATGTGTGATGGTATGGGGGTGTATTAGTGAACAAGACATGGGTAACTTACACATGTGTGATGGTATGGGGGTGTATTAGTGAACAAGACATGGGTAACTTACACATGTGTGATGGTATGGGGGTGTATTAGTGAACAAGACATGGGTAACTTACACATGTGTGATGGTATGGGGGTGTATTAGTGAACAAGACATGGGTAACTTACACATGTGTGATGGTATGGGGGTGTATTAGTGAACAAGACATGACTAACTTACACATGTGTGATGGTATGGGGGTGTATTAGTGCCCAAGGCATGGGTAACTTACACATGTGTGATGGTATGGGGGTGTATTAGTGAACACGACATGGGTAACTTACACATGTGTGATGGTATGGGGGTGTATTAGTGGCCAAGACATGGGTAACTTACACATGTGTGATGGTATGGGGGTGTATTAGTGAACAAGACATGGGTAACTTACACATGTGTGATGGTATGGGGGTGTATTAGTGAACAAGACATGGGTAACTTACACATGTGTGATGGTATGGGGGTGTATTAGTGAACAAGACATGGGTAACTTACACATGTGTGATGGTATGGGGGTGTATTAGTGAACAAGACATGGGTAACTTACACATGTGTGATGGTATGGGGGTGTATTAGTGGCCAAGACATGGGTAACTTACACATGTGTGATGGTATGGGGGTGTATTAGTGAACAAGACATGGGTAACTTACACATGTGTGATGGTATGGGGGTGTATTAGTGGCCAAGGCATGGGTAACTTACACATGTGTGATGGTATGGGGGTGTATTAGTGAACAAGACATGGGTAACTTACACATGTGTGATGGTATGGGGGTGTATTAGTGAACAAGACATGGGTAACTTACACATGTGTGATGGTATGGGGGTGTATTAGTGGCCAAGACATGGGTAACTTACACATGTGTGATGGTATGGGGGTGTATTAGTGAACAAGACATGGGTAACTTACACATGTGTGATGGTATGGGGGTGTATTAGTGGCCAAGGCATGGGTAACTTACACATCTGTGAAGGCACCATTCATGCTGAAAGGTACATACTGCTTTTGGAACAACATATGTTTTTATCATGGACGCCCCTGCTTATTTCAGCAAGACAATTGCCACGTGTTACAACAGCATGGCAAAAAAAGAAGAAAGTTTTGTAAGGAGTTGGTTGCATGTTTGGTTCTCTCAGACTGAGGGGAGAAGGCAGGCTAAATAATGACAGTCATCACAACACAGGTGCGCGTCAGGAACAAGCGGCAGGTGAAAACAATGAGAAACCATGGAAACATACTGAGAGGCGCACAAACCGGAACCGAATGAGTCCAAAACAAACAGAAAACACAAAAAGACTCAAAACTCTAAATCAAAATATGACCGTGGCAACAGATCATAACAAGTTTGTCAGAGTGAAGATGAAACATCTTGTCTCTGCTGTCCACACTTGACTGACAAGCAGCATGTATGAAACATCTTGTCTCTGCTGTCCACACTTGACTGACAAGCAGCATGTATGAAACATCTTGTCTCTGCTGTCCACACTTGACTGACAAGCAGCATGTATGAAACATCTTGTCTCTGCTGTCCACACTTGACTGACAAGCAGCATGTATGAAACTTCTTGTCTCTGCTGTCCACACTTGACTGACAAGCAGCATGTATGAAACATCTTGTCTCTGCTGTCCACACTTGACTGACAAGCAGCATGTATGAAACATCTTGTCTCTGCTGTCCACACTTGACTGACAAGCAGCATGTATGAAACATCTTGTCTCTGCTGTCCACACTTGACTGACAAGCAGCATGTATGAAACATCTTGTCTCTGCTGTCCACACTTGACTGACAAGCAGCATGTATGAAACATCTTGTCTCTGCTGTCCACACTTGACTGACAAGCAGCATGTATGAAACTTCTTGTCTCTGCTGTCCACACTTGACTGACAAGCAGCATGTATGAAACATCTTGTCTCTGCTGTCCACACTTGACTGACAAGCAGCATGTATGAAACATCTTGTCTCTGCTGTCCACACTTGACTGACAAGCAGCATGTATGAAACATCTTGTCTCTGCTGTCCACACTTGACTGACAAGCAGCATGTATGAAACATCTTGTCTCTGCTGTCCACACTTGACTGACAAGCAGCATGTATGAAACATCTTGTCTCTGCTGTCCACACTTGACCGACAAGCAGCATGTATGAAACATCTTGTCTCTGCTGTCCACACTTGACTGACAAGCAGCATGTATGAAACATCTTGTCTCTGCTGTCCACACTTGACTGACAAGCAGCATGTATGGAAACAACAGCTTCTCATTCATTAAGGGCTATAATAAACTTTGATTGATCAAAACCTTTTTTTTATTTTTTTAATCAAACCTGATAAAATAAACTCATAAATGTTAAAATTACTTATTATTGAACATCTTTCAGCAGTTTACTTACAAAAACTGTGTGCCATAGAGCAGTGGTTCTCACCTGGGGGTACTTGAAGGTATGCCAAGGGGTACATCAGATCTTTTTTAAATATTCTAAAAATAGCGACAATTCAAAAATCCTTTATAAATATATTTATTGAATAATACTTCAACAAAATATGAATGTAAGTTCATAAAGTGTGAACAGAAATACAACAATGCAATATTCAGTGTTGACAGCTAGATTTTCTGTGGACATGTTCCATAAATATTGATGTTAAAGATTTTTTTGTGAAGAAATGTTTAGAAGTAAGTTGATGAATCCAGATGGATCTCTATTACAATCCCCAAAGAGGACACTTTAACTTGATGATTACTTCTATGTGGAGAAATCTGCATTTAGAATTGAATCACTTGTTTATTTTTCAACAAGTTTTCACTTATTTTTATATCTTTTTTCTCCAAATAGTTGAAGAAAGACCACTACACTGTTATATTCTTATCAGTGCCGCAGCAGGAAGGGGCTAGGAATACTTTTGTGCTAGAATGACAAATGAAGAGTCTTCTTGACATTTGACATGTGCAGCGTAGACCCCTCCTCATATTGCATGTGTGTGTGTGTGTGTGTGTATGTATGTATGAGAGAGTGTGTGTGTGTGTGTATGAGAGAGAGTGTGTGTGTGTATGAGTGTGTGTGTGTATGAGTGTGTGTGTGTGTGTGTGTGTGTGTATATGTATGAGAGAGTGTGTGTGTGTGTATATGAAATTGTGTGTGTGTGTATGAGAGAGTGTGTGTGTGTGTGTATGAGTGTGTGTGTGTGTGTGTATGAGAGTGTGTGTGTATATGTATGAGAGTGTGTGTGTGTGTGTGTGTGTGTGTGTGTGAAAGTGTGTGTGTGTGTGTATGAGAGAGTGTGTGTGTGTGTGTGTATGAGAGTGTGTGTGTATATGTATGAGAGAGTGTGTGTGTGTGTGTGTATATGAAAGTGTGTGTGTGTGTGAGAGAGTGTGTGTGTGTGTATGAGAGTGTGTGTGTATGTATGAGAGAGAGTGTGTGTATGTATGAGAGAGAGTGTGTGTATGTATGAGAGAGTGTGTGTGTGTGTATGAGAGAGTGTGTGTGTGTGTGTGTATGAGAGAGTGTGTGTGTGTATGAACGTGTGTGTGTGTACGAGAGTGTGTGGTAGTTTGTGTGTGTGTGGGAGGTGGAGGTGGTGGGGTGTGTGTGTGTGTGTGTGTGTGTGTGTGTGTGTGGGGAGGTGGAGTTGGTGGGGTGTGTGTGTGTATGTATGAGTGTGTGTGTGTGTGGGAGGTGGAGGTGGTGGGGTGTGTGTGTGTGTGTGTGTGTGTGTGTGTGTGTGGGAGGTGGAGTTGGTGGGGTGTGTGTGTGTATGTATGAGTGTGTGTGTGTGTGGGAGGTGGAGGTGGTGGTGTGTGTGTGTGTGTGTGTGTGTGTGCAGGTAGTGTCTGGTGTCAGAGAGTTAATCCTGTCAGAGGTTCTCTCCACAACAGATCTCTCACTTTGCTGCTTTTCTTCTTCTCGCTTCTTTTCTTTGCTGCTTTTCAGTCTCTGTGTTCTCGGGAGAGGGGGAGGACGGGGGGGGGGGGGGGGGGGGGGGTTGACGGCCTAGGACGGGGACGGGGGGGGGGGGGGGGATCGAGCTTGTCAATGTTACATTAGAAATAGTTGCAGAAAAGAAAAGACGGTAAGTGCTATGATCTTCCGTCACGAGCAATGCCTGCCACGTGGTGA